>NW_019174545.1:3455444-3542795 GCF_002260705.1 Seriola dumerili | reverse complement strand
TTAATATTATTCATTTCATATTACAAATCAAAATGATTTGCTGCTCACAAGGCAAAGTGTGTATGAAAAATAGAGGAGACTAACTAATGTGGAGCATGCTATTTAAAAATACATGCACACACACACACACACACACACACACACACACACACACACACACATTCACAAGAAACCCTCATATTTACACCACGCTCCGCTTTCCTCATGCTCTACTTTCACCTCCCTCTTCTCTCAAGAAGTGTAATCTCCCTTGCTCCTCTGTACTCCTTGTGTATACTCTCCTCTTTCTCATCACACATTCGTGCTGCTCCCCATGGACAGAGCCCCCATGGACAGAGCCCCCACGGCCCCACGTCTCCTATTCACTCATTGGTGCCATCACGGCAGCATAATAACTTTTAATCGACAGTCCTCCCTGCGCTCCCAGTGTTTCATTATGGCCTTGGCTCGGCTCCCTGCTCAGGCGATTCTGATTCTTGCTGGAGCAGCTCTCAGTGAGCTTATGCCGGTCTCCTACTTGATTAGGAGAAAAGAAAGAATGAATGCACGAGGGACAGCGTGAAAGGGAGAAAGATAAAGACAGAAACTGTGCAAAAGATATATTTGCTCTGGGAAGAGTGCGCTGTAGAGAAATTGAGGCAAACAACTGGAAAAGAGAAATGGCATCTCACACAGAGTTTGAGAGCGTTGGCTGGCCCGGACGACGAGCCAGCAATAGATGTCACCTTTGCTTTTAAAATAGTTAATCTGCTCCTGGAGGGACAATGACTGCTTTAAGTCCCTCTCCTCTCTCGCTCTCCCTCTTCTAAGTCCCTCCCATCAGCTAAACCCCTCTGAGGCACATTGCTCGGATTAGCTTGTGTTGTTGTTGCATCTCTTCAGCTCTATAGCACCAGCTCTAGATGCAAATACAGCAGTTATACAGTATATACTGGAAAAACCATAAATATGAGGGTAAGATGCTTATCCATGGATAGGGAGTGGGGGGGGTGGGGGGGGGGGGGGTGGTTATTTTGTAATCTCATGGTGTATAGGGTGTTGAAGAATAAAAAGAAAACATAAATCTGTTGCTGTTAAACCTATTGGCTTCCTGTAAAACATTTATAGTATTGATTTTACACGAGTACAATGTAGACTTACCCTCGCTCTGTTTGTTACACTTGAGTGAAAAGTAACAACAACAACAAAAAAACACTGTTGAAATCACAGCTGTATTGTAATCTGTGGACATCTCACTCTTGTGTTTGTGAACTCAGCTACTCGTGCCTTATTATATAGTAGTCAGCAAATAAAAGTATGTGGGTCCTCGCACAGTGATGTTCTCTGGCTGCAATTTCTATGTCATTTCCCTCAGACTGAATTCAGGCTATGGTGGGGAAGGTAATTTATACCTTGACCTATTTGAATGTAAGACAGATGTGGTTTGTTGAATCCTGATTCATATCATACAGTAGTTAGTAGTAGTGGTTCCACAGCACTGAAGCTACAGTATGTTGTACTTTGTATTGCCATTGGACATAATTTAATTTCAGTGGAAATGATGAAATGAACTGTACTAACATATCCTGTTTTTTTTTCTTGTTGTTGTCTTTTTGAAAGAGATTATATCTCTCTCTGGATTATCCCATCCATTTGTATTAATATGACACACTGTCTGCATTTAAATCATATGGTATTTACATGTAAGCACACAACTGTATAGGGACCATTCAGATGTTGTCCTCAAGTGGCCTTTGTCAAACCCTGCCTCCTGGAAATCACATTTATATATTACTAATTTGTTTTTCCAATTATGCTTTGTGCAGCAGTGTAATTGGTGCCAGGATTATGTTCCCTGGCAATGTTTTTTCTAGGAAGAGCTACCTTTATCTACTGCACACAAGTCATAGGGAGGTGGTCCGAGTTAGTTGCTAGGGAAGAGTGTTGCACAGGACCAGGAAAAACAAGGAAATCAGTTTTCCGTAAACATTTGACTGATACTTTAGTTATCAACATTTTGTTACTTGGTAAATTGTAAATGAACAAGATTTTGTCATTAGGTTGACAGAAAACATAATCTAATCTTGGAGGCATAATGTTTTTTCAAAATGTATTTGCAGTTGCAAATTAATAGTATATAAACTAAATTTTTTGCAGACACAGTTTCCTCATCACACCAAAACCCAAAACATGGTTCTGTGTGAATATGAGGTTTATTCAATTTGGGATTTATTTGCAGTGGTGGAAAAGTACTTTAACATGCTTTCCATGTCAATTCAATGTGAAGGTCTACTTGCATGATAGCCTCTGCCTTTGAAACCTGTCACCTTTGACCTCTCTCCCCATCTGACCAGCTGTGTATTCTCGTGGCATGCTCTGCTGCTATAGCACGAGGGGATTATCTGCTGCTGTCTGTTGGTGTTGTCTTGTCCACCAACCAAATTTCATCAGCCAGTCAACAGACACCAAGAAGGCTGCAGTGGACTTGTTGTCGAGCAATCCTGATGGGCCGTTTTACTTCACACAGGGAGCTTTGACAGCTCTTCAGCTGTCAGCTTCAGACTTTTGACAGATGTAGAAATGATGGGTGTCAAAGGCCAAAGCAGATGTCTGTGTGCTTCTGGAAACAAGTCAGATGCAGACATACCTGTGTGGCCTGGACTGATTCCACAGAAATGGCTCAGACTCAAGATGACATATAAAAATGCAGTGTCTTTTTACAGGCTTGTGCTTCTACCCCCCCCCCCCACTCCCTCACCTCCCCCAAGAGAGGAACCTCTTTTGAACAAGCTTTAAACACTAATTCAAGACAGATACTGGGCACAGAGCATCTTTTCTTGTCTCTGTTGGAGATAACATTTGACACAAAACCAGCTCTCCTAGTTACTCATAAAATGCAGTAATATACCCTGCCGTTTAAAAATATTTAGACCCGCAGGTATGAGCCTCGACCTCCCTGCTAAATCTAAATAGCTTCACTAAATCACCTCACAGCCATCTGAAGTAATTTTTTGTTAACCTGTCAGCGTGTGATTTTAATTCATCATATTAATATGCCACAAGAGAATGAATCTCTACAGCATCATTTCACAGATGGCTTATTTTTTCAAAAGAAAAATGAAAGTGAAAAATGAAGTCCTCTGGAATGCTGCGCTGAATTGGTTCCTTCGCAAACTGTCGAATTCAAGTGACTGGCAATTAACAAGCTGCTTTGGGAAAGAAGCAAAAATAGCGGATGATTAGAGACACAGTATATAAGTGTGTTTTACACATGTTAATGAATTCTGTATTATAGTTGAAGTTCTCATCTGTAAGAATAGTGCAGGTGTATTTCTTTTGGCCGCTTATAAAAACAGAGTTAAAGCAGAATGATGGAAGAAACTTTGTAAGGGAGTCGTGGTTGTGTTGTTACCAGGGCTATAGCTCCCTCAGAGGAAGTCATGTTCCCAGTATTGTGTGTGGAAATTTAGCAATTTTAAAGACCTAATGTTCTCCAATTACACATGTGTGGGGTTTGATTGGTTTTGGATTGATTGTGGATGTAGATTTGGATTACAAAATCTGGTCATTACTAGGAGCAATAGAGTGTGAGTTCAGCGAGACTTGTGTTTTTGAAATGGAAAAGAAAAATATGCAACTAGGTCTGCTCGGATGGCACAGATGTCACCACCTACATTTTCTGCATGATTTCACAAGTGTCTGCAGGTTGGGCATGCACTTAGATAGCTGGTCATTTAAATGGAGCGCTAATACACATGTACAGAAACACAAGCTGGGAATCACCCCAGGGTAGGTACTGCACTGCACTTTGGAAGATTATGTAAAAAAAAAACACCTATGAGCTGTATTGCTAATTATCCCATTGTTGTATTATCCGTCTTTTACAGGTTTAGTTTGAAGGTAAAGATGGTAATCCGCAGATCCTCCTCTAACAATGAGACTAGATGCTGTAGAGGATCCGTATGGCTGCACTTTAGCTTGTAGGTCAATAACACAAACGACGTTTGCATTTACAGTAGCAGGCTACTCTTGAGTTTTGGTGTCATCAAAAAAGAAGCAGCTTTTGAAGTCCTTAAAAAAAAAACTTGACAGTGAAAAAACACACAAAAATGCAACTTTATGATTGCTAAGTTTGTTAAAATCCCTTTCATATAAGTAGCCTTCTAAATTCTGCAGGAGTACTTCCGTTAAGCCAGCTTGATCAGGGTATTAAGCCTGAGCATTGTCTGACAAGATAGCTCCTTTGCATTGTTTTCTGTTTAAAAACTGCATGTCTGTGGAATTAAATGCACAAACAGTTAAATGGTTTAAGTTACCGGATGAGCAACTTGATCCTCTTATGTCTTTAGGGGCCCTAACTCTGTCAGTAAAGCACAGATTTCATTGTTGCAGCGAGCAGACGGAAGTGCTGTCTTGCAAGCTTTCTATGTAATTGCGTGCACGTGAAGGTGCGTGTGCATGTTTGTGACGCTTCAGGCCCTGTCCTTGGATTAGAGATGGTGGTGTTGGTGGTGCTGATGCTGGGTTTAATGGTTTGGATGGGATGATATCAGGATGGATGAAAGGAGGATTGGATTGAGGGATGGATGGGAGGGAGGGGCAGATTACCCCAGGGACTCATCAAAAGAAGACAGAATGAGGGAAACAAGAAGAAAGAGAAAAAGGAGGACATCGCCTGTCCGCCTTTTTTCTCTCCAAGGCCAGTGTGACAGCAGCTGAGGCCTGCTTACTGTTGTTGCCTTTTAGCTGAGTGGATATTTGAACCCTGAGCAACCCTCTCCCTTTCCTCCTCTATCTCTACCTCCCTCCTGCTCCTCTTCGCTTCATTTTGTGTCTTCAATGCTATTAAGTAGATTTACATTATTCAGACAAACTCATTAATCACATATTCCCCTGGATATAATCTGCTTGTCAATCTGAACCCTGGCGAGGGGGAGTGAAGCGAAAAGAAGAAAACGAACGATTGAGGTGAAGAAAAATTAGGTAGACAGATGGATTATGTTCTGCTGGAGGGTTGCTTGGACTAAACAGCCTAACCAGCGCAGTTCACTGTGATTACGCTCGTCTTTATAGATATTTTGTCTGCATGAGGAGAGCCAGACTTGTGTTTATCTCAAGAGCCAGATGGACACGAGAGAGATAGAGAAACCCTGAGAGAGGGAGCGAGAGGTAAAGACGGAGAGGGAAAGTGAGGGACGGCGGCAGAAATGGGAATAGAGAGCAAAACTAGAAACTAACAGAGAGAGAGAGAGGGAGAGAGAGAGAGAGAGAGATGTGGAGTCGGGGGAGGCTCCAGCCACAGTCCTTCAGTCGATGATGATGAATTACTTTGACAGAGACAATCAGGATGAAATGTTAATGCGAGTGTGCCAGAAGATGCAGTCACAGCCAGACTAAGTCCTCCTATGGGGAAATGAGATGGCTTGTTAGAGCACACCAACACACTCGCACAGAGGCAGACACCCTCAAATGCACACGTGCGTGCCCAGATATACAATGATGCAACAAATCACTGAGGAAATGGAAGTTCTATCTGCAGGTTGTTTGTTCATGTGTATATGCGCATCGCCACAATGAGGGATGAAATGTAAGAAATGCCACTGTTCTTTTTTTTTTTTTTTTTCACCTTTGCATACACGTAGGTGTGTGTTTGTCTGGACAGTGTTTGCTTCTTGAGCTAAGAGGAGATGTTCAAATAGTGTAGCACTGGCTGCGTGCAGCTGCTGGGCTTGCCTACAAATCCAAATTTCAATGAAAAAAAACTTTTGGGTAGTAACATCTTTTGTGCTACGATGACGGTTTTGCCCAGTTGCAAAAATGATGGTAACATGATTTTCCATGCCTGCTTACACTGCATCTTCTGAACTGATAAATGCTGAATTTTCACGGTCATGCTAAAAAGGCGTGGCTATGTATGGTAATGTCAGTCAGTCGAGACTGAAATATCTCAATAACTGTTGGATGAATTGCCATGATATGTTGTACAGATATTGATGATTCTCAGAGGAATATCCCGGGTGACTGTGTTGATATCCTGACTTTTCCTCTAGCGCCACCATACTGTAGGTTTTAGAGAAATGTCTCAGCAGCTAATCAATGCATTGCCACTTTGGTGAGTTCCTGACTTTTCATCTAGCGCCATTTTCAGATCAAAATTTCTTTTTTATGACAAAACACCTACAAAAGTAATATCATTCCAGTTGTGAGCATTTTAGGATACTTCAAACAGTGCTGTGCCAACAGCCAAGCAGAGCTGCTGTCATGCATGTAGATTCTGAATCTTTTTTTAATAAAATTAGCAAAAATAATCAGTAAAGTCCTTGAAAATAAAGGTGTGTAAAAACGCCGCTAGGGTCATGAATCAATGTCTTTAGGTTTCATAAAGCATTGCTGTTCTTTTGTCTCTTTCAAATACTGAAGTGTTTGAAGCAAAAAAGGGGCCTCTCTCCTCATGATTCATCAAACTCTCCTGAAAAGTGGACTGACATGATAACTCTTCATCCACTGAATAAACAGCTATGATAGATGTGTCTGCTTAACCAAAAAAGGAGATTTTTTTTTTTGTTTTGCTCTTTTTCGCTCTCTTAAATCCACCCCTTCTGTAGCACACTTCAGCAACCATTCCCCAACTTCTCTTTAAACTCTCTCCTCAGATCTTTCCATGAACTGTGAGAGCGTATAATTAAGAGAAGCTGGTTTAAACCTTTTTATACCTGATGTACTGGAGGTTTGTCGTCTGGCAGTCAGTCAGGCAGACAGAGCAGGAGACAGACAAAGAGAAAGACAAAAAGACACAGGCAGACCAGGAAATAGCTAGATTTTTTTTTTTCATGGTTGTGATTGAAAGCAAGCAGTAATCTTGGCATTACAGCTTAACATCGGGAGCGAGCTTGACAGGCTCTGGTTTCTCTAGGTGTTTCCACTGTGTAAAACCTGGGAGCTGCAGGTAGGCACACACCCACCATCTGACAGACCGACTGTAACACAACACCTGCAAGGATAAGCACATAACCACATGGTGGATGCTACCGACACGCACAACAGTCTCTCTCTTCTTAGTCTCTTCACACTCCATCCTTCATTATCACTCAGACTGCGAACAACAGGTCAGGACTGAGGCTCTCACCACCTTCAGCCCGCCTCCCTTTGCTTTTATTTTTCCCTCCTCTATCCTTATGCTGACAGGAAGTCGTAAATGCAGATCTTTAGATGTTGCCTGAAGAGGTTAGAAGGTTACAAGGTTAAAGATGAAAGCCAGAGGAAGTGGTGGAGGATTTTTTGCAGAAGCCTTACATGTGGTGTATTCTTATAAACCTCTCGTCTGCTGGTAAGTGGCTGAAGAGAAAAGAAACAAAAAAAAATCAGGATTCGTAAGCGTGAAATGGGTGGCTGTTAAAGCTTTTATCACTTGAGAGGAACAACACTTGGTGAGTTATGGTGTGAAAGAGGAAAAAATAGATAAGAAAGAATAATTGTATCTTCCACCTTCCAGACTGCAGGTTTTCAGCAATTATGCAGTGTTATCTTAAACTGTAAACAGGTTTTTCTTCCAGTGCACTGCTCATTTGTATTCTGGAAATTATACCGCTTCTATTTTCTTGCTTGACTATTTTGACCACACGTATTTTTCACTGTTGTTCGGTGAAATCCTGAAAATTAAATAAACAAGAAACTAAAAATACAAAACAACTGGTTTAATTATGATGATAGGTGAATTGAACTATATGGTGAAAAGGTTTATGCAATGACTGTAGTTCTCCCAAAGCCTGTTCAGTTGCGTAAGTAATCCTTTAATTGAGATTAAAATATAACATTTCAAATAAATACATAGTTAAGCTGTGTGCCTTTTGTTGTCCATTAAGAAACAGTGGCAGTAAAAAACTAAAAGCTTTAATTTTTTATGGTGCCATTTTTTTGTCCTTTTTGGGATATGAAGAAGAAAAGAAGTAAGCATTAAACACTTCAAACTAAGCCCAGGACTCATTTATTTTCTGCCTGTTCCTTAAAAGCTATAGAAACTAGCTAGCCTGGCCTGGCTCAGCTCAGCTCAGCTCAGCTTAGCTCAGCTCAGTTCAGAGACCCCACAGGGGAAATTTGCAGCCATGATGTATAGCCCTAGCCACTGAATTAATGCAACATTTCCATTAGAAAAATTGCATGACACAGCTGATATAAGAAGTTAGTGATCACAAAGACGCTGTGACACAGCATGGAAAATTACTTATCGGAGAACCGTCATCTGCGCTTTGCTGAAATTTGTGATGGGAGGCAGCAACAGAGACAGCAATATATATGTCCAGAGCTGACGCTGAGAGGAATCTTGTATCTTGTAAAAGTCTCAAGTGACACTTGAAATAAATTTAAACACAAATGTCAATTAGACTCTGCATCTTCTAACAGTTGGAAAATTGAGGCGATTCAGATGTAATTTCATACTGTTCCCCATGAGTTAGTATGTGATTTTAAAGTCCCTGAAGTACAGCCAGTGCTCATTGTAACCGTACACTGTAATTACAGTGTAATTACTGTGCACATGCGAAATGATGATGTGAGTCTTAGTTCAAACAGATGTAAATCAAACATGAAGTCAGATTCTCTTTGCTTTCACACCATACTGTACTGTATGTCTTATCTCTGTCTGTCCACATTTGATTTACTCTTACAAAACCTCTTTTGTCTCAAGCCTGGAACAACAAAGCTCGGCTGCTCCGTGTGTATGTGTCCAATTCAAAATGGCCTCTCTTAAGAAAACAGCATGTATTTTTAGTTGTCACACGCTGTTACGTTTACAATTATCATGTGTACGTTTCGCTCAAGCTGCCCAACCAGCCACACGTTTAAATTGCTATGGGCACTCATTACATCACTTACAGTAGGACTACAACAGGAAAAACATCAGGAGACTTGTATTTCTTCTCCCTGTGGGGATCTCATAACATTTCTAACTTGTACTTTTATCCTGGGGCTGCCTTTTTACACTGCTGCATAAACGAACTCGCGGAGCTGCAGAGCTGCCTCACTATATTGATTCTGTGGTCTCATTATAAAGAATGCACCTCTCTTGTGGCACCAGTATTCATACAGCTCATTACATGAACCTGGCATTCAGACTTTATTAACTTATACTCCAGTGCCTGTGATGCAAATTCTCTCAGTTTTATAACTTGTTAAACATTAAAAAGCTTAGCGTTCTATTTCTAACTTGTTGCAATGTTGCTACATGCACAGCAGCCATAAACATAAACATCTTGAGCTAACCGAGGTTAACTAATAATCCAGCCTGATGTACGTACAAACCTAAAGGGATTTTATTCGTAGGCTCATAGCTAATTGTTAATGGATAATTAGACTACACTACTAAGTAGCCTTTGTAGTTAATGGGTTCAGCATTTGGCATAGAGATTGTATTTTGTTTATTCATGATTGTTGTTTACGCATGGCTTGATCGTAACACAGGTCAGAGCCATGTTAAGGTCATAAACAGTAATTGGATGGAGAGCATTTTGGATTAGAAATAGTATTGTTTTTTTGCAACATCAAAATATATGTTGCCTTTTACAGACAGTTAGGGAAAGATGTTTGACTTGTGGTTTCATAAGCTGAGAGAAGATCTTTTTTTTTTTTTTTCTCCAATTGGTGGTTTTCCTGGACAGCAGCTAGTCTCGTATCCCGGTTGTCATGATAAGTGTCTTATAGCTTGCTAGCGTAGACATGCTAGTCTACTGCGTTGTGGACATAGTGACACACTAAGTGGTCTAATTGCAGTGATTGGCTTGGCTCTAATAAGGTTTAGAGATAGAAACGTCGGTTTCCTGAAGGATTACATGCTTATATCACTTCTCTTGAGTATCTCTGGATGCATCTTCTTTTTTTTTCTTTTTTTTTTAAATCTCTTCTCTTTCATATTTTGTGTTTCTCAACTTTTCTCATTTGTCCCTGTTTCCTGTCGCAGTGTAATTTATTGGCAGCTGAAGCAAACACAAGCAGTAAATAGCTTTCAGAAGTCTTTCCCGTGTCAGAGGTGATCACTGTTCTTCTGGTATTGCGTTACCTCATCCTGTGACATAATGGTAATGGTAATGACAATCACCCGTCTGCTGTAGACTGACAACATTTATTTGCTCTTGGCTGTACCGTATTGTGTAATACATTTTCTTTTCATAAATTTTTATTTTGCACACTGGCGGGGCGTCTCAATGATCTGCCTGCCTGAACATTGTCATCTCATTCATTAGTTTAGAGCTGGATGCGAGCGGCATCACTCCTACAATATGGTCTGTGGAGATAACAACATTCAGACAGATTCATTCTGTACACTGGCAATACAAGAGCTACTGTGTTATAACATGTTGTCAGTCAGTGACTGTGGCCTCGTGCAGCAGCTGGATTGAATGTCCTGGTTTATCGGACGTGATTCATAATGCTATTGGATATGATGCACTAACAGAAAACAAGATACTCTGTTATCAGTATCACAATATCACGGGCTAACACAGAATGTAATTGTGTTTAGTTTATTCCATCCGCCATTATAAATATATGTTTCCTGTCATGGAAGAAAATGGAGAGAAACAGAGTCTGTGGTATGAGGCTTTATTATATTCTGAAGATGTATGTGGTGTTTGGTTGCGGGGAGGGCAGGGAAGCTGAGAGAAGGAAGGTAAGGAAAGGAAGACAAAGAGAGAGAAAATGTGCAGAGCCTGACTGAACAAGGTGTATTGTACTAAGTGAATAAGAAATAGAGACAGATAATGAGACAGAGACTAACAAAGTGTGTGCCAGCGGTGTGCTCTGCTCTCCCCCCGACCCGTGGCCGGCACATTACCTTAATAGAGATTAGCATCATGCTCAGTCAGATCTGATAGGCCCGTCGCTGTAGAACTGAATGCCAGCTAGCCAGTTATCAACGAGGACACCGACTCAATCACTTAGCATAATGGAACCTGCATCAAATGAACTGGGAGCTCAACAAGAAAATGCCATTAACAGAGCTGAAATGATTTTCGGTGATGTTGAAATGGCAAATGAAATCATGCTACATTTGCAGACTTTGTAACTGAAACAGATGCACATGGTATCTAGTGGTATCAAGTAACATAATTTACAAGGTAGCGTCACAGTTTTTTTTTTTGGGGGGGCTTTTTATTTCTTTCTTTGGTCACAAGGATGTATAACTGATGATATGTATGTGTGTGCTGATGTCTCCAGTGTGCCTCTCAATGTTAGCACTGCATTGCTAATCGTGCCGTTACTAGAAATGCACAATCGGTGGATTGTTGAAAAGTGGCACCGTTCAACACGCTGCAAAGCTTGCTGAACAGCAGCAGCAGAGAGGAGTGCATTAGGTACACAATGAGGCACAGATAGAGATGGTATCACACCTTGTAAAACTCTCAAGCACACCTATTATGAAGAAGCAAGAGACTGTGAGATGTGAAAACTGCACCAGATGGATACAACAACAGAAAACTCTCACACCTCTTATTCAGTCCCTGCAGGCCACCCGCTTACATCCTGTGTCTGCTTTTCCAGTTTAGATGCAACGAGAGGAAAAGAGCACAATAATAAAACAGCTGTATATGTTGAGTGTTAAAGCACATGCAAAAAATACAGTACACACACACACAGATTTTTTTTGACGTTTCTGGCAGAGTTGCGCCACAGTACAAGGTTAAACACATGCACTATTTTATCATCAAGGTCTCTATGCCTCTGACCAAGTACAGGGGTCATGTTGGTTGCAGATACGCATATGATTTTCATGACTTCATACATTCGAGCCGTATTGATCATAACTTTATGTCTATTTAGTCAAGGTCCAGCAAGGATAAAAATATCCATTTCTGTATTCCAAATCCCCTTGAGCCCGTTATATCCATAGTAAAACCACTTAGTGAGCCACCGTTGAATATTGACTTTGAGACTTTTCTCATTTACAGCCTGGGCCTTTTGAGGAAAAGGGTCTGTAACTATCCAGCTCTCAGGCCAGAATTACAGCTGTTGTTTTATTGATTGCTCATCCTCTTTTATTTGTGGGAAAACTACCCCAGGAACACAGTGTCCCTCAGCTACTTCTTCCATACACTGTTAAATACCCAAACTAATTTCTGCCATGACTCACAGAACGTATGCTTGAATTGCTGCAAGTCTATCAAGCTTTCCTCTCCTCCTGTTAGTGAACCAGTTTTTTTTTCTCCGCTGGAAATTACATGAAAAAATCATTTTAGGGCTCATGCATTTTGGATTTGGAAATACTTAACCAGAGACCTAGAGAAATGGATTTCTCTGTTATGCTTTTCCCTGCTGATGGCTTAGCTGATGTTTACTGAGGACGAGAGCCGGAGGAGGATGTGCTTAACCCCTTCCTTGAAGTCTTCCCTGCTCCCGCATTTAGTTCCTCCTGTATTGGACTCACATTTCGAAACATATTGTCGTATGTTTTCAACCCCAGGCAGCCTAATTTAAAGCATTACTTGACTCACCAACCTTACAGGCTGGAAGTCCCAGGTCTGTATCATGACTAAGCATAGCATGGCATGGCGCAGCATCGCCTGAAGGCACCCCGCAGTCGGCTTTCATAAAGTGAGTTTCCAAGTAAAATGTGCATTATGCCGTGTGACAGTTTCAACACCCCCATCGCTGCTCCACAGGGCGCTGTGCTTCAGTCATTCCAGCATCTCTCCCTCTGCAGAGTTAATGTGGCATTTAGCTCACTGACATTCTGATTTTTTTTTTTTTTTTTTTTTTTTTTTTTTTTTTACAGCTAGTTCTTCCCTCCTGCACCTCAGGAGAAACGGAGTCCCAGCTTGTATCTCTCAGCCGCTTTTGCTCTTTTGACCAGGGTCAAACTTGTCACTAGATGTGTGATCTTTGTTCAAAATAACAAACTATTATATAGATCGAAAAAAAAAGTACAGCCTTATGTTACAAGCCATATAAAGCGTAAAAGGGATAAACAGGATGATGTTAAACAATCAGAAAGGCAAGCGGAGTGCCATCAGACCAAAGAGATAATTGGATCAAAAGAGAGACCGAGAATGCCACGTGCTACTGTACCAAGCATGCCCTTATCAGCAGCAATTTCCTCTGCTTCCCCCACACAGCTCTGTATCAGCTCTTTCCAGATTGATTAAGTTGCCCCGCTTGTATCATCACAAGCGATGATTGACAGGCCTGCAAAAGGTTCTGATATTTAAATGTGTAACCTCGTTCTTTTTTTGGGGTCAATCTCTTAAGCAGCAGTTGCGCGCGTGTTGTGTGTGTGTGTGTGTGTGTGTGTGTGTGTGTGTGTGTGCTCGTGCGATGTGAGTTGAGCTTTGTGTTTGTGTGTGTGTTTGAATGTATGTCACCGAGTGGGGGCTTGTTTTGACTCATAAATGCTTTTTCCAGACAAAGCAGAGTAGCAGGCTGTTCTGCACTTTCTCTTTTTT
This sequence comes from Seriola dumerili, assembly GCF_002260705.1. Taxonomy (NCBI): domain Eukaryota; kingdom Metazoa; phylum Chordata; class Actinopteri; order Carangiformes; family Carangidae; genus Seriola; species Seriola dumerili. The sequence goes on along the minus strand of NW_019174545.1, from coordinate 3,529,386 downwards.
GTTTTTCTTTTTTTTTTTCTTTTTTTTTTTTTTAGCTGCCTTCACAAGTAGATGAAGAGAAGTGAAAAGAGAATTAAGGGTATGGAGAGAGCGAAGAAAGGGAGGAATGATGGTAATGCCGTGATAAATGTTTTCATTAAGTCTGAGAGAGTTAGTGATAGAGGCTATGTGGGCCTGATAGACAAAGAGTAAATAAGACTGAGAGTTTACAGCCATGCTAGCAGCTCTGTGACACTTAGGCACTGCAGTGATTTGCGCTAAATGCTATCCTGCTCGCAATGACAATGCTAACATGCTGATGTTTAACAGGTGTAAGTTTTTCCATGTTCACCGTCTTGATCCAGTGTGTTAGCAGTTTACATTAACTAGTTAGCAAGCTAAGTACATCTGAGGCTGATGAGAATGCCATTAGATTTGGTTATAAACCAAACTATTGGACAAAGGGAAATTTCTACCTGATGATGGCACTAGAGGAGAGTTCAGGGTTTGCTAAAGTTACAGTTCGTCCTGAGGGGAACATAACTGTCTGTTCCATATTTTATGGTAATCCATTCTCCAGTTGTTGAAATCTTTTACCTAAAACCACAAATGCCAACTTCATGGTCACGCTAAAGGAAAAGTCAAAGGATCATCAAAGTTTTTAGCATTCATCCTCGCGGCATCATGGATATCTCTACTAAATTTTATTGCAATCCATCCAATAGCTGTCATGTTATTTCAGTCTAGACCAAAATGTTGGCTTGGATAAAAAGAGAGAGAGAGCAACATTGAGGGTCAGGTACACATAGCATCGAGCAGATATTTTTTGGATGATATTTCCTTTTCGTCCCTGTCTGTTTTATATCCAGATTTTGACATCATTTTCCTGGTATTTATAGGTTAATCTAACTCTGTAACATATTTTTTCGTCTAGTGGTAAACCTTTAGCTATTAAAGGTTTTTTTTTCCCAGATTAATTTTGGGACCTCATTTCAGCCCCAGCAGCCTAACAAGTTCTTGACCTACTTTTAAAAACAATGTAGTGAGTTGTAGGTAGTTATCCCCCTCTCATCTTTCCCCTCCGTCGATTTCTGCTGGTGGCAGGGTTGGTGTGATGTCAGTTTACTTTGGATCATTTTCTGACAGTGAACACCCATTAACCTCCCCTTCACTTCCCCTGCCTGCTTTGTTATCTTCTCTTTTCCTTTCCTTTCTTATCCTCTTCTTGTTATACATTTTCATTTTACATCTTTTTTATTCTCCTCATTTCTAAATCTATGGTAATTTGCACGAAAGTGTGTCCTCAGTACATTCTGAAAAAGGATATCCATTGCTACGCGACAGATAATTGTTTTTAATGATTAAGAAGCACAGAGGCATGTCCAGGCCTAATAGCTTCTAGATCACAGAGGCAGAGTTATAAAGATAGCAGCTTATCTCCACTCACTGAATGTCTTTGTTAGGTTGCTGCTGTTCCAAGTTGGCGCTTTGCTTCTGTTCCCCTCGCTGTTCTTCTGTTTCTCTTTGCCCTCTTGTCGTTTTGAGTCGTCTTTGGCCTGCTTCCAGAATCAATCCGTCACCTCTTTAAAGGGAGACGTTCTTGCATTCGGGCTTACCCACAAGGGGCCTACAGCGACAGGGTGCCTCATTCATGTCCACTTCATTGTCTTTTAATAATCAAACCATGATGGATTACCACCATACAGATATTCATTTGAAAACAACTTCTATAGGATGAAAAATAGGGGAGGAGAAGGAAAACACCAGTATGCTTTTTGATGGCTCGAGGACTTATTTGTGGTAGTATGCATGCGAGTGAGTGTGTGTGTCTGTACTTGTGTGCTTTTATTGGATGATAGTTTGGCTCTTGTTCTCAAAAAGACAGGCAGGTTCCTCCCTCTCGCTCCCTCACGATTCCCTTCTCTTATCATGGCCTCCTGGGTTCAGGCAGACAGCTCCTCCTGTCTTTTCTCTCTGATTTATCAGGCCAGGGCTGACAAGTGTAAACACCTGCCAAGGTATCCTCCCCATTTGGGAGCCGTACGTGGTTGGATGTGTTCCATTTTTTTTTTTAATCCCCTTTATGCTGGATCAATGCATTATTCTCACCTGGCTGTCTGTTCAACCTTCTCTGCTTGGTCGTCATCTCTTCTACTTTCACACCTCACCCCAAACACCATTTCCTCCAGCAAGCCAGAGAACAGGTGTGGTCTGAAGCCCTGTTAGGTTTAGCAATATGGTATTTATGTGGCTGAGTTGTAAAAGTGTATAGTTTTAGTGTGGTCTGGTGTCGGGGGTGCTGTGTTCACACCCGCGTGTAAGGTCTGTTTCTGCTCTGTAACGCTGTGAGATTGTCACACAGCAGCAACTTCTGAAGTTGCTGGAATTACCCCGCTGTCATTCATGCGCTTGTAAAATCACTTTGGCTTTTATTCAGTTCCAGCAACCATGAAAAGCAACTGGAGAAGCAACACACAAACAAAATACTCTTCTCTCTCAGGCACCCTTTTAACTACTTTTATTCATGTTTAAAGGGGCGGTTCATCTCTGAAATATGGAGGCGTGTAGTTAGTTTTGATTGTTATCAAGGTTGTAAACTCTCCTTCACTTAGTTTTTTTTTTTTTTTTTTAACCTCCACCCAAACACAATGCAGGTGACTCAAATTGCTCACTGGATAAAAAAAAATGACTTGAAAAATTCAATAATAAATTGTATTTCAGGTAAAAAGTGTCTGGGTAGTCCACATATCTGTGAATAGTTTTCTTTGGAACTGCTTTTTTTAATAGAAATAGTCCTTGTGAAAACTGTGAGGTCTGTGGATTATCAAGAATAACAGGATCAAATATGTTTCCTCATAATTCAGTTAAACAAAAACTTGAATTACGACACAGAATTCCCGAACTGATGCAAAAAGCCAAACATGTATTCTGTGCGGTATCCTGCTTGCATCCTCTGTTAGACAATTAGCAGGACCTCCTCCAAATGTGGTGGCTAGTGACAATGACGCGTAGACATGTAACAACACATTGCCAGTAAGCTACCCCTTCTCTTTGGCATCCCTGTCATCTGCAAAACCTTCAGCACCAATCTGTGGACATTACCCAGACTGCCAAATATAAACACAAGCAGGCTGCACTCATACCAAAGCTGTCAGACAGCATTTACAAGAAGCTGCCAGTTTATAACCTTCATATGGAGCGCTTCCTCTTCCCCCTGACTGGTCCATGATCAAAAACCCACTTCTTAACCAACAAGCGTTTGACAGTGACATGCTTTAATACATCATAGTCCCGATTACACAATTTGATCACGTCGCACAGCAATTTCTGAACCCACAGCGTACAATCTTATTTATGTCCTTAAGGGTAACTATTCTACACAGCTGTGCTATGTAAAGCCACTTATATTCATAGCAGCCATTCAAAATATGTACAGACTGATGGCTATGAAGCAAGCAGTAAAGACCTTTAAGTCCTTTAAGTTGTTTTCAACTGCCCTACTGAATGATGCATAAGCATTATCTCATCTTACATCGCTATGGCTAAGACTTTGTTAGCTTTTGGTCATGGTTAGGGAAAGATTACAGTTCTGGTTAAAATTAGTATCACGTTTAGGTTAGGGTGTAAACCTATGTTGTTTTGGGCATTTTTCTGAAATGACTGATGCTGTTTTTCCATCATCCACAGGTCTGCTCTGAGGTAATTAAAGGGCAGTCTCGCACTTCATTGCACAGTTTGATGGCTGGCACAGTGGGGGCCTTCAGGGGATGAATAGCTGGGACCTTCTCAAGATTAACTAGTTGTGCGTTTGTATGTGTGTGTGTGTGTGTGTATGTGTGTATTTGTGAAAATCTGCCCAACCATGCTGCATGATGTGTGTTTTCTGTGTGTTTGTGCATGGAAACTAAACGTGTAGCTAAATGTCAGGTAGCTTCCTTTTCCTCACCTGAAGCCCACTGTGGCTGACCTTGTCACGCTAATAAATGAGTGTTATTGTGTGTATGTTTTAACTGCGAGGACCCATAGCTAAGCAATAACATCATTAGGCCTAATAATATGTTTATTGTTAAAGCTAATGCAGTTTGGGTTGGCTGCTCCCATGGGGCTGCTCAGTCTTGGTAGAGAAAGTGGATGTGTGTGTCCGTCTGTGTGTGTCCGTCTGTGTGTTGGGGATTGTTTGTCCGCCTAGAGTTGTAAGAATTTGTTTATATATTTGTTCATGTTTAAGTTCATCAGTGTTTTATTCAAGTTTTCTGCTTATAGCTGAGTATTTTCTTCTTGCGAGGATACAAGGTGACTGATTGTTTTAGTGTGTGTATGTGTGTGTGTGTGTGAGTGAGTGTGTGAGTGAGTGTGTGAGAGAGAGCATGTGTGTGCGTGCGTGCATGTACAGTTGTCGGTATATTATTCATAAGATGGTGGGGTATGCAGAGGGATTCTGGGGGGTCCTTGTGTTTTTATTACCTGCTGGTGGCCTCCTGCCAGCATCCAGCTTGATTAACTCTCCCCTCACTACCCTCTCTGCTTTACACACACACACACACACACACACACACACACACACACACACACACACACACACCAACACACTTATGCACACTCACAACCACCTACTCTATCATTGAAAGTGTGCGGGGGATTTAAGGGAATAGCAGCTAAGGTTCTCAAAATGTTATTATCTATTAAAAGCCTGAGGAGGAGGCACAGGGCTCCACGGTTACTCTTTATGTCTTCTCTTGGTTGTTTTTCAAGGAGAGCTTTTATAAGAGAGGAAATCCACACACTTCCACCTGCGCAAGTGTGGTTTTTGGTAGTAGGTCATTTATTGCTGGAGTTTGAGCACATGTTTAAGGCTCGATTCCTGGATTCTGATCCACACGCACACACACACACGGAAGCAATTTGCTCTTCCACAAAAAGAGTGTAATTCAGTAAAGACACACTGTGTCTCGCTCCCTCCTGTTACTCATGTGTGGCAGCTCGTAATGAAAGGGCCACTGGAAGGCTTAGGGGTTTCACTTAAGTCATTTTGTGCTCAATTTATTTTGTGTATCACAGGAGGCAGTGTGAGATGGTTTGACTAACAGTTTTTAGCATCCTGTTACACCCCATTGATATAGATGGAGGATGTGCCTTGCCTCGCCTTCAGCAGCTACTGTTTCTCAGCACGTGCGAGAGAAATGTCTAGAGTATGATTAATCTCCTGAGATTAACTTCAGCAAACAATAACACTACAGCATCGACATTCATAAGGAAAAGAAGCAGTTTTTCATTTGATTCTGACATAATCAGGCCCTGTCTAAAAATATCATTACTGAATCATTTCCATTTATTAGACTCTTAGTACAGAGCCAGATCACATCTTCCTTTCTTGCTCAGTACAACCTCCATCTGTCGTTCACTGTATTAGCTCCCTAAGGGCTAACCTCCCTGCCTCATGCCACTTCCTGCTCATCAATCAGTCAATTACTGGAGCACTTCCGGGTCAAGGTTCAGGAGAAACACACATTTCAGTCCTCCACAGAGGTTTACTGTACTGTATAGAGAGAGGACAAAGCCAATTTTTATTTACAATTTGGGCACAGTCAGAGTGCAGCTCAGTCAACCTCGCCGCATGATGAAGGTGAGGGTGAGGGAAAATGCATTTTAGTATTTTTCTTTTCAAAAAAACATGGAATGAGGTGGGAGGAAAAAAAACAAACAAACAGTGTAAGGATAAGAGGAGTAGGCCAAGGAGGGAGGAAGGAGGGAGTGGAACAGAGCGGCCTGTGAGATCAAGGTCGTATCCAGGCTTTAGTATTGGTATTCTCCTCAGTGTTAAAGTGATTCTCCAAGTGAATAGTGTTTTCATTCCTCTCCTGAATGAGATTCACGGGAGCATGGAGAGAGGGAGAGAGAGAGGGAGACATGACAAAGAGAAGAGAAAGTAATTCCCCTTCTCTCTCTCTTTCTCCCTCCTTCCTCCCCCCATTTTCGTTCCCCCTCGGACATACAATAGCGAATGAAAATACAGCGTGGGATAAACAACTTTTATCAGACAGGAGCAAATGAAATCGCCGATTTTATTCAATTCTTCATCCCTGAAGGATCCCCTTACTTTATCTACCCGGCAACATCTCACCCCTGCAGCTTCAGCTAGAGAAAAAAAAAAAAACATAAGAAGGTGCTTTATGCAAATTAAATGCTTTATTCTTGATTAGATTACAGACGCAATAATTGTCTTGGATGATTTATGGGTGTAATTTGTTGCCACAAACTGCAGTATGAAAAGCTCAGTTGCTGCGGTTTGTGCAATGAAAATATTAGATCAACACAATTTAGGGCATCTGCTATAACATCCACTTCAGTGGGAACATATACATTACATAAGGGAATTACATTGTTGAGGACAATGTGTTTTTCAGGATTTAAAGGTAAATAACCAAGACAAAAAAGCATTGAGGTTCAGCATTCAAATGGAAGGTCTTTACACCAACCGAGTGAGTCAACAGTTAGTTTTTAAGGTGGACTAAGAGCAATGAGAAAAGAGATGAAGAGGAAAGAAGGGAAAGTACAAGCCTCCAGGTGGCTCATACTGATGCACAGATTTGGCCTGTGGTAGGATTTAGGATGTGGGCTTGTTACCCTTACAGTTGACTGACAAGTGGGGAAATTAGGTACTTGCCATGCCATCCCGCTCCATCTCCAGGTACCGTTTCTACTTTACAGCAGGCTGATCTCAACAAGAGCCCTCCCACTTCACTAAGACCCTGTCATGAGGGGGAGAGAGAGGGAGAGAGGGAGAAGCTCAGAGATCTTCTCTGCCTGACATCGATCTATGACGCATATTACCAGCCTAATCCAATTAATTCTGTTTCGCTTGCAACGCGGCTCACTTGAGTCATCGAAAATGCATATATAAATATATCTGTGACAGATTGCAACGGGCCGTGCAAAATGCACAAACAGCTAATTCAGGTGGACTTGAATTTGTTCGGCAAACTCCCCCCCCGTCCTAACTTTGGCGTTTCTTTGTTTCACACAAAGAATGCAGAAAGCGAGGAGGGAAAATAATTGAGGCGGCAGCCAGGTGAAAACAGATTTGTTTGACAAACTTTTTTTCTTTCTTTTTCTCCTGCCTTCCCCATTTCTTCCCTCCATCCCTCTCGATCGCCTCCCTCTCCTCCCTGTCTACCACATCTCTCTTTCTTTGTACAGGCTGAGGTAAAACTGTAGCAGAGGACCAGCAGCAGCAGCAGCAGCAGCAGCAGCAGCAGCAGCAGCAGCAGCAGCAGCAGCAGTGTTGGTGCGACCATGAGGTCAGAGGCCTTGTTACTCTACTTCACGCTACTGCAAATAGCCGGGGCGGGCTTCCCCGAAGACAGCGAGCCTATTAGCATCTCACACGGCAACTGTAAGTACATCCCTCTTTCTTCCTTTTCTTTCCTCTTTTTTAGGCACTCTCCCTCCTCTCATCACAAGTCCTTCCTCGCTCTCTCTCCCTGCCCTCTCCTCTTTATCCTCCACTAAGCAAGTCCCGCTCTCTGTATCTCTCTCACTTGTTCTATCCTTTTGCTCCTCCACATCCCTCTCAACCCCTTGCTTCCTTTGCAACCCCCACCTCCTCGTACACTGAGTGCATTTTGAAAGCATGGAGCGTAATTTGGCGCCCAAGGATAGGCCCTCTACACACACACTAAAACCAAGGACTTAAAGCAGCAGCATTTGAAACGGAGCCCACCCCACATCAAAGGATAATCCGCTATTTTTCTGTTGGACTCCTAATGCTGTGTGTGATAGTGTTAGCACTGTGGCAGGCTATAAAGATACGGTCATTGTTTCTCTCTGTGTTTCTCCCTCTGTCCTGTCCCGTTCTGCTCTCTCTGGGCGTGACGATGTATCTCCTGGCCAGGAGAGCTGAAACGCAGGCCAGCCAGCCTCACATAGACTCCTCTATCAGACTGTTTATTCAAACCAAGCGCTTTCACTCAAAGCCACTAACAATACAACGATTGCATGGTACAGCGCAGCACGTTTTTAGCCTACAATTTATGGTCGCTGGAGGAGCTCTGCCAGCAGCTGTGGTGTTGGCGTGTTCTCATCCAGCTAAGACACATGGGCTGATATTCGGCCTAAAACCCATTAGACACTTGATATAAGCTGTCAAATTCATGAATTCCAAAAATCCAGAGGCTATTAATACAGTTACTACAGTTATGTAAGGTTAACACATGCAGCGGATTAATTTTCTGTCCTGTTTCATGTCCTTGCAGACACAAAGCAGTATCCAGCGTTTGTAGGCCACAAACCTGGCAGGAACAACACGCAGCGGCACAAACTGGACATCCAGCTCATCATGATCATGAACAGGACGTTATACATTGCTGCCAGGTGGGTGATAATAGCTGTTTGCTCAGAGTTTTGATGAACATGTGTTTTCTCCACACCCAGGACATCCTCAAATACAGTTGCTATTTCAGACAGAGAGGCATAAATTCAAGAAGACATTTCAAATTGCTGCAAGTTTTACGACTGTGAGATGAAAAGTACAGGCCACTGTAGAGTGGGATTAGTCAAACTGAGCAAGTGTGGCTCCACCAGGATTATTAATTCCTTTATCATCATATTTCTCATATTACAGTTGCTGACTGAAGTTGACTTTCAGCTTTGCATGAGTCTCATCAGTTGTTGCCAGTTGGGGATTGTCAACATGTGATCCTGTTTTAACTCGATAATGGCTGAGGGCTGTGAGATCCAAGGCAGTCAGGCTATCGAACTGAACTTTGGAGCCCTGCTGTGCTGTTTTCTTCTAAAGTTTGGAGAATCCAGAGGGACTAATTCAGAGCAAAATCCTGAGACTTTAAAGCAGTCTGGACTTTTTCTTTCATTACCTCTGTGTTGTTTTCTATTTTTGGCTCACCGTCTGCCAAAACCCCTTTCACCTCCAACAATGTCCCTGAAGACTTGTGCCCAGTTTTGTTTTTTTAAACATCCAGGCAGACATACGAACACACGCAAACACACACCCCCAGACAGATGATAAACTGCAGATGAATTAAACACTAATATCAAAGAAAAGAGTTCCCAATTTTTTGGAAAAGGCTACTTGATATAATCCACATTTGGGGTCTAAAGGCACCATCCAAACAGCTGTAATCCACATAGTCGATAAACAGCAATACGGGACCATTACAGAAGTTTAGATTCTTTATTTGTTGGCAGCTCAGTTGCCCTCGCAAATCGATTTTTAGAGCTCTTTGTTTCTTTGTCTGGCAGTTTTTTTCCCCCTTGTCTGTCACCTACCTTTATTGCTTTCTGTCCATCTGCCAATGTTTTTTCTCACCTGTGTGTTTATTTTTGTGTGACTCAACTTTCTGAGATAATAAAGCTCAATTACACCATCTGGAGCCATGGAGAAAACCAACATTGATTATTTTGTTCTCACTCATCTGTATTTCAGAATATGTTCACGTTGCTTCGTGACACTGTAGCATCAGTCATGTCCGTGACCAAAGCATCAACAGGCAGGCTTACCTGCAACGGAGGCTTGAATGTGCAGTAAACATGAAGTCAGCATTGAAAAGGTGTTAATAGAAAAGATCCTTATCTGCTTGTTCTTTTCCATCCATGGCTAATTGAGTGGCAGGCTTGATTGGATACTGTTGAAAGCCACAATAGGGGTCTTTCTTTGTTTTCCTCCCAAGCATGTCAAATTAAGTGGCTGTGGGAGGCTGCTGTTTTAAGTGGCTCAGCTTTTTAACATATCTTTGGTCATTAGGACGAGGTGTAGGGAGAATGAGAAAAGGAAACGGAGCGAAAGAGAGACTGTGTGTGTGTGTGTGTGTGTGTGTGTGTGTGTGTGTGTGTGTGTGTGTGTGTGTGGGTGTGTGTGTGTGTGTGTGTGTGTGTGTGGATCACCAGAGGCTTTGGTCTGTCTGTCGCCCACCTGCTCCACATGGGGTGGCAGTGGCCTGAGGGATAGGGGAGGGACAGCAGACACACAGGCTTTATTGGAGGGGTGTGTGAGAGAGAGAGAGAGAGAGAGAGAGAGAGATGATGTGTGTTGCCCAGTTTAGTATGCAGACCAGTTGTCGAAGGGATTTAAAAGTGATTTCTTGAGTGTGATATGTGTGTGTATAGATCTATACATTAGGGAGGGTGAACATGTGTTGCTGTGGCTGTGGGCGCGGGTGCTACAGCCCTGGATCGCGTCTGCAGTGAGTTATGCATGTGTTTCTGTGTGCATCTGCGAGGTCACCTGGTGCGTTGGTCTCACACTTGCATACTTGCTTAAAGCAGACGGGAATTCTGACACATGGCCATGGTATGTGACCCCTGAATAACTGGAATGGCTGCCTCAGATTAGACTGAGCCGGATGACTGCCATTGATCCTGACACACAGAAGAATGTTGGAGTCAATAACATGGACACAAAATGACGGCCCGTGCACAAAGATCCATCGGCACTAACACGATATCGATAAAGACATGTAAAAGTTGAATGACATACAGTTGAAGGCAAACAGCGAAGACAATCACCACTTCAGAAATCAATGTGAAAGCGAGCCAACCCAGCAAGACATGAGCTACGAGACAACGAACAATGGTGCAGGAAAAAAAAAAAGGAAAAAAAAAAGGCTACATCAATAGTTGCTTTTATGATGGTTGTCCAGTCAAATGACTTGTTTATTCTGGGGCCAGCATCACGCAGCTTTGCCATCATGCCTCTACACCAATGAGCCTCAGTTCTTGGTGCGCAGCAGCTTGCAGATGGCCACTGTGAATGTAGTCCAAAGCCCAACACTGTTTCAGGCTGTTTTTTGAATGGCTGCTCAGTGTATTAAATCTCCTTTGGCTCCTGTTTTGGCTCTGGCAATAAAATCACAAGATTTTTAAACTGTGAGATGCATGTAAACATAGCAACTGATGAAACTGTAAATAGACAAAAGTGGCCTAATCCATAGAGGGAAAGAGTCAAATCTTTTGGCAACGGACGAACGCAGAGCAACAGATGCAGTGATTGATAATTCATCCTCAGTTTTGAGCCTTGAATGAAATGTATTGATTTGGTGGAATCAGATGCTCCTTTTGCAGTCCTGTTTCATCCATTAACAAAATGGCCTCTGTTGATGAGGTTGTTAGACTTTTCTAATATGTGTAAAATATCATTAAGCCTCTTAGGCTCATATATATTTAATGCTGATTATGAATTCACTACATGAATGGTTCAGTTTCTTAATATTCTGAATCGTATTCCATCACTCAGTTTCCATCAGGTGCATTAGCTGGGTTGACAGTACAGCGTGATAACATATCAGACTGCTGTCAAAAAACCTCTTGTTAGTTCAGTTTTAACAAGACAGGCATTGGGCTGAGTATAGTGTTGATTTCTCTCACTCTTCCTTGAATAGCCGCTGTTAACATTAGGGATGCATAGCAGATTTTCTGCGAACAAGACCCTCTTTGAATCAATCTCCGCATACAGATGCAGAGAAAGTTGTTTTTATTTACAAATTGTAGCACATAGGTGTTTGTTTCTGAAATCATAGTGATGACCATGAGATTCAACCTTGTATCAAGCTGCAGTTTTATACATTTTTATCGCAGGAATTAGCTATACATTATCCATGACAACTGAGACCTGAGCCACTGTATATTAAAGTGCTGAACATAAAAACTTCTTCATGTACAAGCTCAGTGGTTTATGTGTGTCTGTTGTTGTGTGTGTTCTAGGCGTTTAGCAACAGAGTCACGTTCAGTAAAAGCAATAAAGTGTTCTTGATGCAGTGAGAGATGGACACAGGAGGATTCGTGTCCCAGCGGCCCATATTTCATGGTCAGGGTACACTATGTAGAGCATTCAGAGGGAATTCATCACAGTGCAATGGGAGATTTATCATTCTGATCTCTGCGGAAAAAATATCTGGTGTGTGGCATGTGTATCAGAGTGTGTGGCATGTGTATCAGAGTGTGTGTGTGTGTGTGTGTGTGTGTATGTGAATGAATAAATGTGTTTATGTGTGTGTACAGCTGTAACTGTACCGGACCTTAGTCGCCATTTCCATCAGTTATGATCACTGTGTACTCCCCTGATGTGTGATTGCTGAGATCTGGGGAAAATTTGACGGGACGATTAGACAGACTGTAAATGAGATAACAGTTTATCCACAATATCCACACTAAAGCACTTTATTAAGAGGTAAAACACAAATGGAGCCCACCCAAAATGTTCGTGATAATCTCTCATTGCTCACTGTGTGTGCAAAGTTGAACTAGGAAGTCAGAGTGTGGATGTAAAACGGACTGTTTGGGTAACAATTTTCTTTTCTTTTCCAAATAAGTTTAGCTACCATGGGTCTTCGGGGTTGGGATCTGTATGATCTTGTCACTGTTCATGTTTTTTGTCTCACCTGGATTCTCATCATCAATGTTGCATTGATCTCAGTAATAAACTTAGGGAGTACAATGTTATAGGAATGATGGCTAAAACTATGCAAATGCAACCCAGGTTGTTTGAAACTGGAATTTCCCTTTGAGGTTAGGGTAAGGTTTGAGAACATGAGGAAGAGACACATGCAGAGAATGAGACACACAGTCCGTACATAATTGTGCGTGCGTGCGTGCGTGTGTGCGTGCGTGTGTGTGTGAATGTGTTACTGTATACCCTGCCTCGCAAGCATGCCCCAGGTCTCTCCACATGCAGGGCATAGTCGCCATTCCCGGCCCTCTGTCGGCGTTTGCCATGGTAACACCAACCGCACTCTGTTTACACCCCTCTATGAGGCTGGCAAGCATGGGAACCAGAGAGAGAATGTGTGTGTGTGTGTGTGTGTGTGTGGGAGAGAGATAGAGAGAGAGAAAGACAGAGACAGAGGGAAAGATCGGTGTGAGAGTGGAGGGACCAAAATTTGTGGTTAGCACTCACAAAGAAACACACACATAGAGAGTTAGAGTCAAAATCCCGATTACCTTCTCTCAGTTGAGTCCTCTGGAACAGTTGTGTCTCTGTGGCCGCTGTTCTTCCCTGTCGGGTCTCTTTGGGTCTCGCAGTGGAGGCCACTAGAGTCTCCATTATTGTAGCTGCACCAAATCCTGTTAAAACCCACTAATGATGGGGATTACACGGTTGCCTCCTCTCCCTCTCCTCGCAGCACCAGCGACATCCAGCCACGTCCACACTCTGAAACAAAGCTTGCAGCTCCAGTAATCATAATCACCTGAATTAAAAGTTGGAGCAAGTTTCTAGTTGATATGTAACCCTGCAAGTACCGTCAGATACTTTCTTACTCCAAAGGTTTTTCGCAATTCATCCAAACTTTTTATCCAACATCAGAGAGCCTGGCTGGGTTAATTCATGCTTGAATAACTGTCATATTAGCAGGAACTTAAGTTATAGGTTGTTGTTGCTACTCTGGTTAGTTAGAGAGGAGCAGGCTTAGGAGGTGTGTTTTGGTAGGGACGTACCTATCCAGTCACTGATATCTACCCTTTAGGTTATGGCATTACATTTGTCCTTGTCCCCTTGTTTTCATACAGCTGAGATGCTACATTGCATGTTGTTTCAGCACTACTAGCCAGCTTTGGCTGCCATCAGGTACACTTAAATCACTATACATGGATAAACTTATGATGTTGTGCATTAAAAACAAAATGGTGCTATCTGTGACATCCATTTACCATATGTTAAAATGTTAGCAGTATTACTTAATGATGTGTTTTATTGGTTGCGGTGCACAAGTTATTTATTCATGAGCACAGAGTAATTCAAACAACAAACTTGAAAGCAAGAATTATTAATATGAGAGCTCAGCTTAGTAATTCCCTTACTCACTGGGCTCACTAGCAATAAAAAAAATGGACTGCTGGATGAATTAGAATCAGTAAATATAACGAAAATCACATCTTTTATGCAGTTATTATGCATGCCGGCCTAATTGTGTGTGTACTCAAACCATACCCCTCATCCTACTGACCCAGCTGCACACAAAAAAACACACACATACACCCATATACAATCACACAAAAGGAAATGTGGAGAGAATGTAGAGAACCGTAATGAGAACTTCAACCTTCGAAAAGAACAACCTGCCTCAGCTTCGGGGTGAGTGAACTCTGGCTTGTTGTATTTCATGCCACCACATCACTGAGGGCCTCTTGATGCCCTCAGCCCATTCAGAGCTTCAACAACTCCCTTCACAGCCCAAAGGTGCCTGCTGGCTTCCCCAGTTCCCTCCCTTCCACTTTGTGAAGAGGATTTGAACCAGTGAAAGCCAAAACAATGTACAATGGGCCCTCGTCTACCACCCATGATCCAGTTATGAAGAGAGAGGAATATGGGTGAAGAGGGTGATGAGAGGAGAAAGGGTGGGAGGTGGAGGGGAGGGTGGACGTGTAGGCATTTAGTTTGCGGAAAGAGGGGTGGTGGCACAAGGTGCGGGGTGCATGCTAATCACATTCCCCTCTTTTCTGCTGCTGGAGTGCGAGATAATTTGACAAAGACCCAGCAGATGGACCAAGCTGGCTTGCGGTCACCCCAAAAGAAACGCGCTGTTATGAAAACGACATTCTTCCACACAAAGCCCCTGTGTTCTCATGGCCACGCATGGCTACATGTCCGATGGAGACCCTCTATGTCACTCTGCTGCACTCAATCTCACACTCTCGCCCGCGCTCAGTTGGGTCTACTGTCTAGCCTTCATCTTTCAGCTCTTTCTTTCTGTCTGTACCCATCCTTTAACAGTGCCTCCATATTTGTGTCTAAGAGGATATTTGCATACCTTCCGTCCTACTCACACAATTTTGCAGCTGAATTTCGGGAAATGCGAAGCCCACGCCAAGTGATTCACATTGACGGCACCCATCGGTTATCAAAGGCTTCCGTTATTTCGTTTTCCTCAGAATCTTGGCGGTGTTTTGAATTTCATCGTTGACAGCACAGCCCCTATAGAGCCTTATGTTTGGTGTAGCATTCACTGTGCTGTCTTCAGAGCATGTTTGAGAGGTAATGACATGCAGCAAAACATCATCTGATGGATTTCAGTAAATGAAGTCACTTGAGGCCTGGTCACACTTGACCAATTCTGACTGGACTGTAAGTTTGAGTCTGGAACCCTTGGCGCCCGAAAGCATTCAGAAATTACACTCCTTAGAGTCGTAACTCAATCAAATCTAAACACACAGACATGTTACACATATTTTTAGTTTCAGTGTGTCTTACATTTTCCACTGAGGATTTAATTGTTTCCAATGTCACTCATGAATTAACGTCAACAAATCAGCTTAGAAATCACAGCAAAAGATTTTCCTTATAACTCCAGAACTTGCCTGAGAATCATCTTGTTTTGAAATTTTCTTCAGTATCAAAGTCAACGACTAATATTTGTCTGTACATCCATGCATTGATTGCATTAATTTGGCACACTTTTAATGGTGCCATTTTGCCAAAATATAAACAAATATAATACATAAATAAATAAAACAAACAGAACTCAGGTTGTGGCATACATAGGAACTGTGTTCAAGCATGACAAAAATATTAATAAAATTAAATAAATAAATTACAATAAACCATTCATTATAATGTGTGAAATTCATGACAAAGAGGTAAAGAATAAATGAAATGACGCTGGCATTGCTTTTAAATTACAGCTTTTTCTCACACGTTGTAGTTGGTATAAATTAAGAGTTCCAACTTCATTTGTTGGAACATACCTGATCTATAATGCCTGGATTAGTCCACATAGTATGCAAATTAAGTGGAGGAACACTGATACAACATTTTTCATTTTCATAAATAAGTTTACAAGTAAAATGTAACTGTGTACATCTGTAGTGTAAATGGATTCTATACTAGGAAACAATAAACAATAGAACACATATTTTTGTATTCACAGTGAACTGCTCATTGCAAATGGGAACAGGCTTTTGCATATTAAATTTTGGTTGTGTGATTACTCTTTGCTACCTTTCCGCCGCAGCAGGACGGCAGCTTTTGCTCAGGTCAGTTGTTTAGTCTGAAATATGCTCAGCGGGCAGGAACTCAGAAATCAGACCTTGGCTTTAGGCTCCTGGGTCAGTAGACTATGGCAGTACAGCTGTCTTTTTCATGCCAGGAAAATATGAGCTAAATTATCACCAATTATCATAATGGGCAGATTAATCAATCATGAAAACAATTGTTAGTTGCAGCCCTACTTTCATCATCCAATAACTTCCAGTAATAATAACAGTTTGTCAATGCAAAGCTTTTTGGAAAAGAATGTCAAAAGTCAGATTGTACCTTGTGACAATAATGTAATATCGCCTGGAAATAAAAGCAATAAAAATCTTGGCTGTGATGGATCATGTATTTCAAGAAGGTTTCAACTCTCTGCAAGTTGATTTTCAAAGGTTATTAATTAAATGGAAACCACTGGCTGCCTGGAAGCAAGGACATCAATTTAAAAACTTTAGGTTTGCTTTGGAAAATGGTGCGCAATAACTGTCTTTGATTTGTAGTTAATGACCTACAACATACAATACCACCAGTGTAGTCCTTGAAGACCCTGCCTCCGCTTTTCACTCTCTCCTTTTCACCGTGAAGTTACATAGACGTGACTCACGCACCAGGGGGAAGTGAATATGTTGTAATATGAGTTCAGGTGCAGTGGTGAAGAATCGAAGGGTCGCATATGTGCGTGTTTGTGTGAGCATGTTGGGGTAAGGGGTAAGGGGGGATAAGGGTGGGGGTGTTGTTGCACATGTGTGTGTGTTTGGAGAGCTGGTGTTGACACAGACACAGCCGCTCCATTGTCCTCCTCTATCTCCAGTCAGGATGTTTGAGGGACGCCTCATCGCTTGGATCCCTCTAATCTCTGCTGGAACCAAAAACCCTGCGGCTGGAAAGCCTCGGCCCTCGAGGACGCTGTCAGCACCAGGACAAGAGAGGCACAAGACAGGGAGGATAGCTGGGAAGGTTACTGTCGAAAATTATGGAGCAGTCAATTACACATTACTCATGAGCTGTTTTAAAATTGCAGGCAGTAAAATAACCCATGGGATTACACTAAATCCGCCAAGTAATCCTCTGATTTAATAGCTTTTGATTTAGTTTTGTCTTTTTAATATAAAGTTGGAAGTTTAATATAAAGATATAAATGAAGTTGAATGAACAAGTTGCTGAACTTTAGGTAACAGAGCTGAACATTATAGTGAGATCATCCATCACTGTTATCACCCGTCATTTTTCTTATCCATTTAAATGGTTCTTCTTCTCTGTCTTTACTCTATTTTATATGGGATGGTATGGATTTTATTTTTTATGTTTGACAAATTACAGTTGCCATTTTTAATTATCACGTTTACTTTAGCCTCTTGGCCTTTACATATCCTGTTACACTGGAAGCAAGGTGAAAGAATCACTTCAGGAACCCTGGAAATTGAATCCAGATCAATTAGCTGGAGCAGTGCAATAGTAGTGCGACTAAGGAGAGCCTTAATGAAAAACATTTTACAGTGGAGTTTGTGGTTTTGGCCTGAAACACTCGATTTTTTACGTCACGGCAGACTGCACAGTGACAGTCAGCATCTGGCATTTGCTAATGCAAGTGAACTTGAAAATAGGAAGGACATGGGAGGCATCTCAGTGACCTGAGGTTGACTTCCTTCTTTCCTTTTCTCTTTTCATGGCTAAATATTAAATGAAAATTTTGATTTCTGTGGATTTCAAAAGAACAGGATTTTTTATTATTATTTTTTAAATTTATTTAATTTTTTTAACAACACTCAGTGAGGGATGAAGTGTATGTATTAAGGTCAACTGCAGATTGACTTTGAAATTAGTAGATGTCCATAAAGATAGAGATTTGAGTGGTAGTATTTGTACTGCATGAACAGTAATATTATATATTATAGTAATATGTGTTTCGTATTCATGGTCATCTGTACATCTGTTGTAAGTGTCTTTGTCATCTCAAAGTAAATATAGTATTTTGTAAATCATTTAAAAAGATGATGATATATTCTCCTGTATGGTTTGTGGTACGTCATGATCTGTAAGTCACATGACTGATCAATGGGTTGTATATACAGAAACCGTAAACAATATCCACTCTGAGAAGGCAGGATAGCCGAAAATGTTTGCAGAGGTGAGTTAATCGCGGTGTACTGTAGAGTCATGTGATGTGTTATAATTTTGACATTTAATTTCAAAAATTTAATTTCGTTTTTGACTTTAATTTCATTGTCGACATTGAAAGAGGGAGAAGCGACAGACAACAAATCAAATATTTCACTGACAGATTTTGTTCATGAGCTCACCGGAGCTGTGAGCAACACTGTTTTCTTAATTTCAGCTGCTCTCAAAGATTAATTATTCAATTTAAGCATGGTGGCTGATAATGTACAGTAGACTGGGTTTTATCCTGGAGGAGATGGCGGTGGCCCCCAGGAAAGCGATATAAGTGGATTCATTTCAAGATGCCTGTTCCTCCAAAGACTTTATTAGATTTAGTTAATGAGAGAGCAAGGCAGGCTGGCTGGCTGAGCGCAGGTTGGGGAGCTGGAACGTAATTAAGCCGTGAGTCTGACGATGCCACTGTTACACACTTTGATTAAAAACACGTTCAACAGCTAATCTCCAACAAATTAAAGCAGTTACATCGTTTGGCACGGTCACCTTTGGTTCTCTCCTCAAACGAGGTAAATCCTTCTTTCTTTCTGTCTCTTCCGCTCACACCATCTCTACACCTTCATCCACCCCCCCCCCCCCACCCCCCGACCCCCTTCACCGCTGCACCCTCCCTCTCCCTGTCTGCACCCTAATTCTCCACGGTAAGTAGGTGTAGCTACATGCCTGGTCAACCAGCCGGTTTGTCTGTCTCTGATGTAGTTAACCCTTGTGGGTTTTTATGTCTTCCATATGCCTTGCTGGGACCTATATGGCTGGACTTTGTAATAAAAGAGAAGCCTGTATATTTCCAGGCCAGCACACATAAGTCTTCTTGTCTGAGCTATAATGAGTGTTAGTATAGATTTCCTGTAGCTCAAACACTAGGCTTAATTGACCTGAACAGCTCTGAGTGACTTGGCACCTCCCGTCTCAACCTTCCCCTCCTCCCTTACCCCCCCTCAAGACCTTTCTCTGGGACAAAGAGGCTTTTGTCCCCAGGCCTGCGCCACAGTGCTCTAAACCTTTGTTGACTGTTTCTGTCTGACAGAGCAAATAGCTCTAGCCTCCTTTTGTTTATTGTCATTTCTTGAAGTTTGAACAAAGTTTATACAAAGCCCTATTTTCTGACGTTGTTTGCTGCCTTCAGGGGGAAAGCAGAGCGAAGAAAAGAAATGGGTTTATTGTTTGTTGAATTTTTGACTGTCTGCTGCTGACTGACCTCTTATCTTCTCATCTCTCTCTCTCTCCTTTCTCTCAATCTCTCTCTACCCCCCTCTCTCCCTCTCTCTCTCTTTCACCCTCCCTCGATTGCTCGCAGGGATCACATATACACGGTGGACACAGACACTGCCAACGGTGACGAGATCTTTTTCAGTAAGGTGAGTGAGACGTCTGTCTCCTTGAGGACGTGTCGTTCTCAGCGTGCTGTGATTGACAACGTAACCCTAATAACCTGGCTCTGAGTGCCACTGTGTGTTTACGTGTACACGTGGGTGTATGTGTGTGTGCATATATGTGTGCCTGCCAGCAGTCTTACTCACCCGCTCAGCGGTGTGAGCTTGGCGCGCTCACCATGGTGACCCTGTTAAGAAGATTATCCAATCAATAGCTAGCAAAACGCCTGCGTCATCCACGCTCATCAGTGGGACAGTGGAAGATCTGATGGGTGTCACTGAAAGGACAGTAGAGGAAGTGAGGGAGGGAAGAAGAAGGAGGAAGAGGAGGGGATAGAAGAGCGTAAGAAGGAAAAAGGGAGGGAGGAAAGGACAGAAAGAGAGGGAATGGTAAGATGAGATGAATTGCAGTAGGGAGAAAAAGACAAGTGGGATCCAGAAGGGAAAAAGAGCTCATTGTATATTTTCAGATTATTCAAAAAGCGCCTCATATTTACATAGACCCTCAGCTGTAATAACCCACTCTCCATTTCATTCCAACCACCGTTCCAACCACTCCTCACTGGCATCACTTGCCCTTAACATAATGCATGCAAACAGAATTCAAACAAGGCCGTTCCCGTGTATACAACAACCCGCCATGCCTCCACCTCATCCACTTCAATGTTATCGCCCGACAAGTGGGTCTTAATGAGAGCAGGCTGCAGATGAAAGGCTGGTGGGAGACGCGCAGATTGATTGATGACTGAGGGTCTTTAATCAGTGGCCGAGCTCCAAACATGTTGTACAACCGCGGCGAGTACGCGGTGGACTGAACCAGCGGCTCAGTGCTGACCCTCAGGCCACACAGGGCAGAGACAGAGAGGGGTGTGTGTGTGTGTGTGTGTCTATATATATGTATATGTGTGTGTGTGTGTGTGTGTGTGTGTGTGTGTATGTATGGCTGGATACCAGATATGACTTAGCATTGACTGATAAGTGTGTGTGACAATGAAAGAGGGTGTTTGTAGTTGACTGACAGGTATTGGGTAGCACTGACCCACAGGCCAAGGCTGTGTGTGTGTGTGTGTGTGTGTGTGTGTGTGTGTGTGTGTGTGTGTGTGTGTGTGTGTGTGTGTGTGTAAGGATGGCCAGCCAACCTATCAATCCACAGAAACGAGCTCTCAGCTCTGAGACAGGATCTGTCCTTGGACAGACTCTGTTCTGATCCAGGGTCAGTATCGTATTTCCACCTCTCTGGCAGAGATTTAGAAGTTCAAGGAGGTAAACTGATCTCCAATCAGCACTTGGAATAAAGTTCACCTCAGAGCGTGTGCCTCATGAGGGGAATCAATGAGAGAGAATCTCAGATGATGATTATTGATCACAGTATGGATTGGTTATTGAGCTCCTTCTCCTACCTCAATGTTTATCTTGTTTGCTTTCTGACCTACTCCCTCTCTGTCTCTCACCCTCTCCTCTACTTCCATCTACCAGAAAATGACATGGAAGTCCAGACAGGCAGACGTGGACACTTGCAGAATGAAAGGGAAACACAAGGTAGAGAAAAACGCACACAATCAAACACACTGACTAATGCCGCATTGTCTCTGCTTACACCTTAAATTCATTTATAGAAAAAATGTCACCCTATTCTTCACAAAACACTTCTTTAGCGAATCACACATTATAGACAAGCTGTAACAGATGTAATTAAACACGGTCTCTCTCTTTCACACACACACACACACACACATTAACACGGGAGACTCTGCAGATGCAATAACACACTCCCTACCTTCATATACCTTCTGCTATCAGTGTCAGTATAATTGTATCTTCTCTGGATTTACTGTACAGTTCTAACAAAACTGTGCAAAGTGAATATTGATTTCATTATTAATGTGACACTGAACGCCAAATTAAAATCTGCTGTTAACATGTCTTAATGTACCAAGAGGAAATGCTAAATTTCTTGATTATATGCTGATGTTGGTTATGCATGCTTCTTACTTCACTTTTCTGTAGAGCGCTTCACGCTGTTCTTCAAAAGAATGAAAAGAAAGAGCCCATTCAAAAAAACCACATGCGGCTTTCAGTGAAAAAATGTGTATTATAAAAGAAACAAATGTCAACATGGACCTCCTTTCTTCTTTCTCTCTTTTTCCTTCTCCCGGCTTGCGCTCCCTGAAGGATGAGTGTCACAATTTCATCAAAGTCCTCCTGCAGCAAAATGATGACACCTTGTTTGTTTGTGGAACAAATGCTTTCAACCCCTCCTGCCGAACCTACAAGGTAGGGATGCACCCACAAATACACACATATAAACACTACTGTTGGTGTTCTTTTTGACCTCAGTGACGGATATACGTCATGCATACTGTGCACGTACATTTCCTTAAAACTCCCGTCCAATCTCACTTTGTCTTTCTTTCTCTGTCACACTCTCTCTCTCTCTCTCTCTCTCTCTCTCATCTATCACACACACACACACACACACACACACATGGGTATTTTTCAACCCCAACCATGCTGGAGTTTCGGGGCATGAGCCATGGAACGATGGACATAGATGGATGGCTTTCACAGATCAGCAGGCCCTCCTCCTATGTCTTTATCTCCAGGTGTACTTTGACACGCTCGATTTAGAAGCTGAGAAACCTAACTACCTACCTTCTTACATACACATACACTCATTCACACACACTGAAACGCAAGTGAAGGCACAGTCCTGAAAGCCGATTCAGCCTTCCTCTGTAAACAGATGCCTGCTTGGCTGTGTGCATGCAGGCATGTCTGGAATACTTTCAAGATTCCTGCAGGAAAAGCAAAACCACCTTGTGAAGATGCATTTTAATGACCTCAGATCAAGAAAGAGAGCAGGTACACATCAAGATTGACTTTTAGTGGACTAAAATTGAGATGTGAGGAAAATATAGACAGGGGAGCAGATGGACAATCACAAAAAAAAAAACATGCACACATAAAACCCACTGATTTTAAAGCATACAAGCCGACAGAAAGGCAAACATGACAAGCAGACAGGCTGTCTTCAAGCTGCTCAAAATGTCCCAATTTTTTCCTTCCCTAGTGACATAAGTGTGATGTTTTCTGATCCTTCATGCTGTGAAAAGTGAACGGGATTGCCATTACAATGAAAAAATCTTTGCTCATTCACAAGACAATATTTATGCTCTTGCAGCAGCTTGGCTGACCTAGTGTTAGGACAGTTAAACTCACTACTGAAAAAAATATGGTCATTTTAAATTAGTATTGAGTGTTTGAGTTGTATTTAATAGTTACAAAAGTGCAGTAAATGTGGTTTTAACATCAATGTCATTCCATTTAAGTATCAGGAGGGGAAACTATTTTGAACTTCAGATATGAAAAACATCGGACAGGCAACACACAAAGACAGAGGAACAATCAGACAGACAGGCAGACAGTAAGAATGACAGGAGAGCAGACAGAGCGACTCAGTAGAGGTTCTGTCCTGAAGGATGTTATTCTTTGGTTTGTTAGGATGTGATGTGATGGTCACAGCACACGGAGATGTTATCTAGGGGGCCTGCGGGGAAAACTCTCCTGCTTTGGTTCACTAGATCTGTTTACCAGAAAAACAAGACATCTCCGCTCCGTTGGCTTTGTGGTTCAGCATGCTAAGCACACAGAGTGGACGTCTTTCAATTCACTGACTCTTCCTGCAGGGAAAGAGGAATTTATGTCGCCGCATTTATCAGGCGTGGTTAGCTTTTATAGCTACTCCAGTTATGGTTTCAAGGTTTGTGTTTTAGCTGTTGCTTGCACTGATATTGCTGCTAGTCTGGTGGAGTTAAGGGCAACTGAGGGAAAGCGTTGTAAAACACAGAGACGCTTGTTAAAATGACCATATACACACACGCACGCACGCACGCACGCTCACACAAGCACGGTTGCCTCTGCAAACATGAAAATCAATCATTGTGTACATGAATTACTTCACACGATGGATGTGGTGCTACCCTAATCTCAAAATAAATGAGGAATAATATATGATAAAATATAATTATTTTATTCAACTGTTCATTAATATTTTTCTTTGTTTCCGGCCATTTAACATATATCATAATGACATTGTATGAGTCGATTTAATATGCTTGCAACTGCTCTTTCCCTTTGATAATAATTTAATTGTAATTACTCTGGTTGAACAAAATAGCCATTTTAATCATGAAATAATTGAATCAATATGCCATTTCTAAATCTGATTAAATGTTAAGGCTGTCAAAGGAGTAAGATATTGGAATTTGTTGATATTGAATGTTGTAAAAAGTACCACTAATCACATGCACACAATCATGCAAATGCACATACAAATGCCACAGAAGTGTGAAGGCCCCCAAACAAACACTGACAACTGTGCAAACACACAAACGTACAACACACACATTTTACTAAATCATCAGACACACACACACTGTACGGCTGGCAGGCTGGCAGGCTCTCTGGGCAGATACCAGGCCTTTGATGGCTTGCTGGGCTCATCCACTCTGCTCGGTCAAATGTGTGCGTGCGTGCGTGTGTGCGTGCTTGCGTGCGTGCGTGCGTGCGTGTGTGTGTATTTGTGTGTGTGTGAATTTGTGTGTGTCTGTTTGTGGTTAAATCCACCTTGGCCACAGTTTGCCTCTCCATCTCCCCAGTGTGACAGCGCTGAAAAGAGCTTCTGTTTCGGGGCCAGCCTCATCCCACATTAATCAACAACGCTGCGAGGGCGAGTGGGAAGGGACGGAGGGGAGCAGAGGTGGAGGGAGACGGAGGGGGGAGACATAGGGGGCAGGGAGGGCACCCGCCCAAACCAGCAACACCCCATGTTGTTTTCTGTTCTAACACCTTCCCTGCCTGGTTACCTATTTATTTTTACCTCTTTCCTTCCCGCAAACCCTACGAATGTTCATTAGCTTTAGCTTCTTCTCATTATCCTCACTTCACCTTGTGTTGGTAGTGTCAGCGCTTGGTTACACACACATGCATGCATACAGAAAAAACACAGACAGACACCTGTGACAGCCATGTCACAGTCCTCTCTCACTCGACACTACACAGCACCCAGCTTCCTCTCTTCTCTTCACCCACCCCCCTCCCTCTCTCCTCCTCTCCTGCCAGCCTTAATTCCTCTCCCCCTCCGTTGCTCCCACCACTCTGCCATCTTTCCCTCTGTTGCTTTCTCCCTCTGTCACTCCCTTGCTGTGCTGTAATAATAAACACCCCATCCAGCTGGGCTGATATATGACTGGAGTCAGTTTCATCGCCGGTTGCCGGGCGAAGTGGGGGGAATCAGTGGGGAGTCTTGGAGGCAGTGGGTCCCAGGTGATGTGTCCTCGACTTGATACTGGTGGACTGAGGTGTACTGGGAAATTTCATCTGTGTCAAGTCTTTGCATTTGAAATATGATGAATGCACACACAGGGATTTACTCTAATCAACAAGGTGAAAATCATCCACATCTTTCTGTGCTGCTGCTTTTCCAGCAGCTGTTTGATTGACAAAATGTTAATTAAAAAGAAAGACAACAGCTTACATTTTAAGAGGTAATTAATGATTGCACATTGCAAGACCACAAATTCTTGACGTATTTGTGCAATGTATGTTCACCAGTTTCTCTCCAAAAGATCAATCATTGAAGAAGCTGAAGGTTTAGATAAATGAGCTCCTTCCTCCTTCCTCCATTTCTTTCAACAGCTGCAGAGCCTCCAGTTTCCTGCTCTGGTGTAAAAGGTGGTCAGGGAAAAGAGTTCATCCTCCCAGGGCTCAGACACAGGCTGCAGAGAAGTGGGCCACAACTATTAATCTCCCAGGGAGATATGTCCTTGTTTGGTTTACACAACTACTTTTGACCCAGGTGTGAACTTGTGTATTTGACCTTTGTAGAAGAGGAAAGTTGTGCAGGTGTGGAAATATGGACTGCATATCAAGAAATGTGTAGGGATTCAACTCAGCCGCAAAATGCTCAATAACAATATCGATTGGTGGAAGAAAGATCTATCCTTTTTTAAAAACTTTTCTTTTTCTCCTCTGGGGCCTTTCTCATCTGTTAGTGGCTACCCTTCCCGACAGATTAGTAACTTCATATCTAAGATTATTTTGGAACCAGTGTCGATTTGCAGCAGCAAAGACGCCCTTTACTGTGCTTATTCTAAAAAATAAACACGTCCGTAATATTTCAAGGAAGCTGTTTCAAGCAAACAGTTAATAAGCGGGATGCTGGCTCAGTTTACCCTAAGTTTGTCCTTAGTAAGATTTCACAAATCCCTCAGCAGTGATGAATAAAGCCAATAACAGGGTCCTCAATAAAGACAACAGAGACACAGAAGTAGAACGTGTCCCTCACCCTGAGTAGTGAAGCTGAACCAATTATAACACTCCTGATGGGCATGTTTTGGATCTACATTGTGTTTGTCTAATTAATTAGTATATAGCCTATGGAAAACACCAACGAGCTGTTGTAGTAATTAATTCATCTAGATACACTGCACTCTGAGCCAAGGTTACTGTACATTCATCTGCTAAGCTACAATAGATCCCCACTGAACAGTGTGTTGTTAAGGCAGCGCTGACGAAGTGTGACAGCACTACTGTTCCCTTCCCATTACTTTGAATTGTGTTTCTACAAAGCTGAAGCACATCTTTCTTTCTTTCTTTTTTTTTTTTTTTTTTTTTGCAGCTAGTGGAGGTTACAGCATAATAGGGTTTGCCTGGTAAACAAGGTAAACAAATCCATCTGGCTGTTTAAACATCAAATTTCTTTATGGTAATGTTTCAAAATGTTGTGCTTGATTGTGGCAGTTTTATGGATTGCTATTGCCCCTTTCAAGAATACGGAGTATTGCTTCAGACAAGGCTAACAGCATGCAAGCGAGCACACGGGCTGTTGTTTCTCCGCACATGCCAACTTGACAGGAGACTGGAGCTGTACGTAATATCAGTGGCCGGGCTGGGAGTGTCTTCCTCTGTTCAAACGGCAGGAATAGATCAGTGACAGTCAGCCAGGCCCAGTAGACAGAGGTCATTTCCTCAGTGAAATCAACTGAGGAGATGGTGAGGGTGGGGGTAGCTGCTGTGGCGTGAGAGATATGTGAGTGTGTGTTGTGTGTCAGAGGCGCGAGTGTTTGTGTTAAGGTAGCTGACACAGAAGCTGCTGACGTTTCAAGCTTAACCGAGTTGCCCTGTCGCTCTGTACACACAGACGCTGTGATTCAGTGGACGCACCTGACCTTCAGTGACTCACGTCCCTTATGATTAACTCAGCCTAATCTATAATTACAGTCTCCCCTGTCTAATAACAATATATATCTTCAAACCAGCTCGCCTCCATATATTATCCTCCTATAATTTTTTGAAGAAACAGAAGGAATGAGAAATCGAGAAATGCGCTGCTGCTGGTGGTTCTGTGTTTGTTGTAAAAGGTCACTTGTAATTTTCTCTGCCAAATCAGCCTCAACAATTTCTCTGGCAGGCTTTTCCAGCATTGCGCCGGAGTGTGTGTGACCTTTTTAGTGGGCAGATGATAACCGTTTCCGCCGAGACAGGAATAGAAAACAAAATGACCTGTTTAGAGACCAGAAAGGGCGGCGTAAGCAGTTTGCAGCCTTGGCGAGCTGCGCTCTTCTTTGTGAAGAGAAAGGGAGAAAGTGAGGAAGCAAGGAAGTAGAATACGAGAGAGATAGAAACTGAGATAGAGAAGAAAAATTACTATGTATTGTGAACTCTGGAGGCAAACAGTGCGTTCGGTAATCTTCCCTGGCCTCAGCTTCTGGCCAGCGTAATATGACTTCTTCTTCTCTCTTGTGTTTGTGTGTAGCCCTGGTCGTTAGCCAGGGTAACAGAGCATCCTATGGCCTGCTGGGGAAGACAAGCCTACCCAGGGTGGGATGATATTGACCTTTCACCCACATCTGATCCTCTGCCATGCCCAGCCAATCATACCCCAACCAACCAGGGCGCAAAACAAGAAAAAAACTAAGTTCCAATTCACAGAGATCATCACTAAGCCCTAAACTAGACCAGCAGTGCTTCTTAAACAATGGAGAGGGCCTTAAAATAACTCATGGAAATGGGACTACTGAGTGACAGAATGACAAAAAAAGTTTGGATAAAATACACTCCCAGTGCTAAGAAAAGACAACTTATACATTGTCTAGGTGAAGAATTAAAAGTAGGAGTCTCGCCCAAGGAAAAGCTCCTAGCATTTAAGACAAAGTTAAGGCTGCAAAATCGAAAATAATGACTACTGTATGATCTACTATTTAAAAACTACTGAGCTTTAGTAAAAAGTCCCCACGTTCCCTGCTCAGGGCCATGTGCTCACCCATTTTTTCCCTCTGCCCATTTCTTTCCTCTTCACAGCAAAAGCACAGACTTGAGAAATCAGGGCAAGGGAAAGCACCACAGTAAATGGGTTAAAGATCTGTCTCGAGGGTTATTAAAACTCTTCTTTAACACCAGAACCAGCCGAAGGATAAAAGATGGCAGGGGGAAAGCAAACCACGTCCACCCATACTGTGAAACATGTTTCTGTGGAAAATTGTCTGTTTTTTTTTTTTTTTGTTTTGTTTTTTATCTTCTTCCATGACAGTTTCCCAGATGGGCTGCTTTGACAGCTCTCAGTAGGACACCACAGTTCCATCCACTGGATATTAGCTTAGGTCAGAGCTAGATGGACACACTCCTGGGCTGGGTACCGCAACTTTTTGGGACTATTTTGACTCACATCATATTTTTCCATTTTAACACAGTACTTCTTTTTTCTTTTTTCTAGCGGTGCCGTCAGATTTTCATTGTTTTGACATTTGAGCACATTTCTCCTTTTCCTCTTCTAGATCTTTTTCCTCCAACTGGGAACCAACAATTCCTGTCTAAGCCGTATTTCAACTGCATTGTTTGTTTGACAACATGACTGCATTGTCTTGACCCTCTGTTGACCTTTCACCTCATCTGTGACCCTAGATGGACACCTTGGAGGCTCTGGGAGAGGAGATCAGTGGGATGGCACGCTGTCCATATGATGCCAAGCATGCCAATGTTGCCCTCTTTGCTGGTAAGATTAAACCTGTGTATGTTGAACTCACAATTATCTTTATTACACTTGTCTCGAATGTGAATTTCGAAAGCCTCCGTACTGTGGCTTAACATTGGTGAAAGTCGCCATGAGGTGAAAATAGATTGTGAGTGTGATACTGCCACCACTCATTGACTGCCATGAGGCAAAAACATTAATCCTAATTTTCTCCTATGTGCACTTATTAAACACTGGAACATGTTTGAGCTGGATGGGAAAGTTGCGTCTATTTGAGCGAGGGGATTAGTTGCGGTTGTATTTAATATTGTTCTTAATACCCTGCGGTTTATTCTAATGGCAGTGCTCCGACAACATGTCAAAGAAGGAAAGCCAATCTGTGTTACAAGCACTAGAGCAAATCATCGAACTCGGGGCCACATTTGCTCTGTGTCAGGAACTCGCTGCTTATTAGAGCACTCTGGAAACACATCAGCTCTAAAGTGAGAACAGAAGAAACAGAATCATCCGTCTCTCGATTTTATAGAAGTTTTCTGTCGTCTCCTTTGTCTCTCGCTCACTTTTCTTTCAAAATGCATGAAATTAAAAACAAGTCACAAATGGATGGGACCGGAATGAGTCAGCTTTCCGTTGGCGGGGTGCGATTCTTCTCATGCAACGGACCCGCAGGCTGCTAAAGACATCCAGTCCCCATTCATATTTGCTGTGAACTGATTTATGGCACTATTGATGAGCTGTCCCTGCCTGTTTCAAGCCGAGAAAGAGAGCAAACACATAGCTTGACCAGTTAATGTGTAGCAGAGCCGCTTGGAAGGAGCTGGAAGCACTGAGTAATCAAGAGGGTTCCTCTGACTGCTATCCTTTCAATTATGTAGTTTGACTTTCCACTGTGGTTAAAGCCGAGGCGGGCTGAGGTCATGCCGGCGGTGGATTGTGTTCGTGAAGCATGCGTGTGTACGTACGTGCATATAAGTGTGTGACTGTGGGTTTCTGTGGTGCTCTGAGAGAGACGGTGTGTGTGCAGGGCTTCAGTGTTTGTTTGAGCTTTTGAAGAGTGTTTGCGAGAGTGAGCAATTACAAATGTGCAACATGTTCAAGTCTGTGTACAGCCCTGTTTGTTGTCCATCAGAGAGTCTCGTTGGTTTGTGTGATTCATTCATTTTCCAGGTCTGAGCCATCTAAAACATGTTAGTGTATCCAGCCACAGACTGCAGGAATCTCTGAGTGGCTTCATGTGTTTCTCTCTCTTGACTAAACTTCCCTCTCTTTCACCTTTTTTTTTTCTTCTCTTCCTTTGTGGCTCTCTTTCTTCATTCTTCCCCCCTCTCCATCTCCGTCTTTCCTCCTTATTGCTTTCTCCGTCTCTGTGTTCCCTCTCCAGATGGCAAGCTGTACTCGGCCACTGTAACAGACTTTCTAGCGATCGATGCGGTCATCTATCGTAGCCTAGGAGACAGCCCGACTCTGCGCACTGTCAAACACGACTCCAAATGGCTGAAAGGTGAGTATGGGACACACAAACAAAGTCCCTGCAGTTGGAAAGCACCCAGCTGACTGACAAGTTTAGAAAATAAGGCCAGGGCTGAACATGCGTGTTGGTGCTTTCCTTAACTTGTGCTTTATGTATCTTTGCACCTCCGTGTATGAATCTAGATATGAGGAGAAGGAGCACTTATGCTAATGCTACACGCTCTGTTTGACACAGTCATTTTGCCAACCTGTCCTGGTAGAGTTGATGTAGCCAGGAAATTGCTCTGCCCCGGGGAGAAACAAACTCAAGTCCAGCCTGTCAAAACTCAATAGAGAGATCCTTCTTTCCTTGCATGCAAATTGTTTCGCTGATATGATGGATGATAGATTGAGGCACTCAACGCTCACAGTCGGTGCTTTTCTGCATAATATGACTGACATTGTGCCTGTTTACTGTGAAATATGGTGTCAGAACTGCTTTGTCACGGCAAAACGTCACTTTTTTTTTTTTTTTTAACTAATATTTTATTTCATTTTTTTTTCCTCCTGCAGAGCCGTACTTTGTCCAGGCAGTTGATTATGGGGACTTCATCTACTTCTTCTTTCGGGAAATTGCCATGGAGTACAACACAATGGGAAAGGTAAGCACAGGCCCTATTTTTCGGCTATTGTTTGAACTGTAATGAGAGGTGACTTCCTATTTACAGAGAGAATCAGGAAGTGCCTGAGGAAACTAACAGGATATGGGTGTATCACACAACTGGAAGGAGGCTTTCAGGAGCTGTAAGGTGGCCAAAACATTTTTCAGTAGCAGATAAACACTGGGCAGGATGCAGGACTTAAAATAGATTCTTTTTTTTTTAAATCTGTGAATAGAGATCCCATTTTGAAGGCTAAATATATGGCTTGAATTGCACTTCCATGTCCGTCCGGCAACGCTCCCGTTTGACCTATCGTCTCAATGTTTCCCAAGAGGAATTCCACCCAAGTGTCTCTGAGAAATGAGACACGGGTGGAAGAGGAGAGGTTGAAGAAGAAACAGGCTTTCTTCAGGTTTTTACACCAGAGGGACATTAACAGACGTTTTTCTATTAATCTCCTCAATTCAGTTTTGGACCCTGACCTGAGAAAGTTTAATTGGATACCAGGTAGAAGAAAATGTGTTATGGAAATGAATCGCTCAATATGTATTTTTCAGTATAAATGAAAGGAGACACTAAAGAGAGAGTGAGAAAGAGAAGGGACGAGACGGGAACAGAGCGGAGGTAACGAGAATCACAGAAATAATGGATTCGCTGCCAGAAGTGACAGGCATGTGTTATACAGGGCATGAATACAGATCAGACCTCTCAATCTGCTGGGTGTTTTGAAAGCAATGTCAGTATAATTATGCATGTGGTGGTAGAGCTGATGGTGCAGAGAGTAATTTAACATTTAGTGAATGATATCTCTTCATTGTTAGATACAGTAGAATGGCCTTCCCTGACAATGTAAATAGTCAGCTCTGCTTTATGACATGCTGACAAATCTGCTGTGGCAAGTTTGTGTTTGCTTTTTGTTTTAATGTTGGGTTGTTGCATTGTTATCTGGAAAATGTATAATGATACATTTTTCATTACACAAGTGACTTAACAAGCCTCAAGTAAAATATTTGTTCACTGTAAGACATTTATGTTATATACCATATGTGTGTGTATTTGAACCATTTATGCGTGTGTGTGTGCGTGTGTGTGTGTGTGTGTGTGTGTGTGTGTGTGTGTGTGTGTGTGTGTGTTCCCAAGTAACACACAGATAAACCAGTGCTCAGCTATCTGCAGGGAGTAGAAATGTGACACACTGAACTGTAATATGTAAAGCTGACATAATTCCACATTCAGTTTGACAGTCTCACCTGTTCAGTGTAATACCTTTTCTGTAATCTCAGCGCCCTGTAATCTCACAGTGAACAGCCACGTGTGTGTGAGAGAGAGAGAGTGTGTTCTTCTTAGTAGGAACTGGGTGTTTTCTGCATGTTGGTGTGTGTGTGTGTGTCTGTGTGTGTGTGTGTGTGTGTGTGTGTGTGTGTGTGTGTGTGTGTGTGTGTGTGTTGTAGTGTGTTTAGGCGTGTGTGTAGGAAGCAGGTTTAAATGCATGTTCGCTCCCATTCACACTGTTTACTCCAGGCTGCAATTTCAGGTCAGGGTTAGATTTATTGCTGTTAAGTATAGTGTGACAACAACTAATTACAATTCGGGCTACATGATGTTACGGCACAGTTAGTAATTACAGTGCCGGCTCCTTTTTGAGGCTGTATGCTCTAAATTTTCTGTTGCCAAGGTGCTGACTCTTTAACAGCCTATCAAACACACCAATTTAGTCTTCTGTGTTTTGTAGTTTTGTATAAAGTGATGAAACACTGGATGAAGTCACTGTGGTGTCTCCCAAAGATTTTTGTCATTCAAAGACCTAAACATCTAATTCAAAAGTTACACTTTGAAATTCAAGGTTTGTCCTTGACTTTGGAAGCATCATTTGAGGGAACAATCTCACGACCAGGTCCATTTAGTCGCTGTTAATGTCACATGTTCCATTGTCATGGCAAATATACAGGTTCAAGTTTCCTTTTTGACATGAAAGGAGAAGGCATCGGCATCAATTTAGATTTTTTTTTTTTTTAACTCTGCATCTTGAATTCCACAAAATGCTAAACTGGAGGAGCTCTCTTTTGATGGACTGCTAAATATTTAGTACAAGACCCCGAGACTGGAGATGTGATATGTAAAACCCTGAGCCATTCAAATGTAACCTTTCAGCTGTGTGTCTCTT
This sequence comes from Seriola dumerili, assembly GCF_002260705.1. Classification (NCBI taxonomy): domain Eukaryota; kingdom Metazoa; phylum Chordata; class Actinopteri; order Carangiformes; family Carangidae; genus Seriola; species Seriola dumerili. The sequence continues at coordinate 3,496,580 of NW_019174545.1, read as the reverse complement.
GTGTGTCAGGTGGTGTTTCCTCGGGTGGCCAGGGTTTGTAAGAACGACCGAGGTGGCTCACCTCGTGTCTTGGAGAAGCAGTGGACCTCCTTCCTCAAGTCTCGGCTGAACTGCTCCATCCCCGGCGATTCCCACTTCTACTTCAACATTCTGCAGGCGGTGACAGATGTCATCCACATCAACGGGAGGGACGTGGTGATGGCAACTTTCTCCACACCTTACAACAGGTACAGAACAGAAAGCTAAACAAGGCATTGAAAAAGCAACAGGTGTATCAAACCTGAAGAGGTTTGAGGTGAGCAACAGATGGAACTGATATCTTGAGGTCATTTTTGTTCAGCCATCTTTTCTCTTGTCACAAATGCGTTCATGTGTGTCAACAACTGCTGCACTTCCTATTTATCAAACCAATTATCTTACTCAGTTTGAAATACTTTTAAAAATAAATGCCCTCAATTCATCAACAGTGTGACAGCTTGACCTTTGTTAATGTTAGTGGCGCACGCCTCTGCTGTGCCTCTTGCACTTCCGGAGAATACTGGGTCAACATTTACATCTTCTGTCAAAACTGTTTTGTTGCCCTTTTGACATGCAGGTGTTTAATTTTATTTTTCCTTTTTACAAATCATATTCAGAGCTGCTTTCATATTCATAGGCAGGGGGAGTTTTTATCTAAATTGAAAATTACCACAAAGCCATAAAGCTTGGCTGATAGCTCGCACATATTGTAATTTTCCATTTTATGGCTGCTTTTTAGCAGATAAGACAATTGCTTGTGACAGTGCAATTGAGCATGGTTAATGGACATTAAAACCCAATGAAGCAGGGCCTCTGAAAATTTCTATAAGCGCCAGTTTTGATCCTGGCATTAATTTTCCATTTCATAGTCAGGGGGTGAAATTAGAGGGAGCACATCCAGACTGTAGGCAGCTCTCAGGGTTGTGTGTCGTTTAATTGTCTGTCTGGGATGCTGCCTGGCCCACTCGCTAACTGGCCGACTCGCTCGCCATCACCATCTATCTGCCTTGTTAGCAGCCTGGTATAAAAAGACATGCTATTGTCTAACTTTCTGTACATACCCAATGTAGAGGGTAATTACTGTAATTTAGTAGCTAAGCCAAGAATTAACAGCTCTCTGACCTTGCTCTTTATAATACCGCCCTTGTGTATGCTGTCTCCCCAGTGTCTAGTTGATGAGTTTAACCCATGATGCAACAGCCAGAAAATCCAGCCAGCTGAGAGAGACAAAGATGTTTCTCTTATAAAGAAAGTCTGATAAAGAATAAACACTTCTTAGTTTTTATTTCAGAGAGCAGATGCAGGGAAAATAGAAAAGTGACTCAGCAGGCTGCTATGCATTGATTCCACACAGACGGACAGAAGCCTGTGGCTCCACTGCTATCACAAGAGGGTGTTTTTCCCCTTAAAATGAATAGCAATAATAAGATAATCTGTTGTCCATATTTCTTGCTTAACAGTGGACTTGTGATGAACTTTGATGCCTCAAGGCTTTTGGGGAAAGCCAGTCTTAGAGGGGATGGTTAGGGAATGTGTGTCCTCATGAGGCTTGGCAGGCAGACACTGTAACTCATATACTATGACAGTGTATTCAGTAACATGATGGGTACAATAGCACTGAAACTGTAATTGAAACAGAAATAAGAATAGAATATTTCTATTAAATGGAGGAAATAGAACTTTTTTTTAAACCACAAAATGTGTTGTTTTTTTTTTTTTGTATAGGTGAGGGAAGTGAGGATAAAGATCTTGACACCTCTTATTTTTCTACTTTAGCAAAACCTTGACAACGTTGCAAACCTGACTCTGTCACCCAGTGTAAATATGGAAAAGCTTAAATGACACATCCTGAAGGGATTTAACCCTTCTGAAAGGGGGAGTGTAAAACCATTTTTCTGTCTCCTGGTGATAGTCCAGGCTTGGAAAGGTGTTTCTTTGATGTGTTCTGTCAAGGGGATTGTTTATGTGTTCTTTTTTTCTTTTTTTGGCAGTATCCCAGGCTCAGCAGTGTGCGCCTATGACATGGCGGAGGTAGCCAACACGTTCACAGGGCGTTTCAAAGAGCAGAAATCCCCAGACTCCACCTGGACGCCGTTTCCTGAAGAGAAGGTTCCCAAGCCAAGGTACAACAGCAGTTAATTAACCACAACACACAGACACACACACACACACACACACACGCACGCACAAGCACACACACATTCTCATTCAGTCACATTGCTTCTCTCTTCCTCTCACACACGTGCGATATATGGCGCCCTAGTCAATGCACAAGACTTGTTGAATTATGATGTGTTAATAGCACGCCAATTTTAAGTCATGTTGCGTCATTTTTTTTTTTTTTATATGTCCTTTTTTTTTTTTGCCAGGGATTACACATCCTATGTCACATTGCGTCACACCCACACCCTGTGTGCACAGACACACTCCCACAGATGCCACATTTTTTCACAGTTATACCCCTAACCCATTACCTCACCTCTCCCCCACACGCGGTTGCATTAAAGAAGGGCTCACTATCAACAAATGAAGCATGAGATCATTTTACAGATGGCTGGCTAATTCCACAAATGCACCAGCCCGATCAATCTCCCATCTATTGCTTGCTAATTAGCGCGCCAAGAGCTGCTCTCTTATCCTCCAGAAAAAAAAACAAAAAAAAAAAACAGATTTACTACAAAGATCTGGGCCATGATAATTGTTGGTACCCTGTGCGGGTGTGCGTGTGTGTGTTCCCGTATGGCTGAGGAGGCGGTACCTCACCTACAGAGATTCTGTACTGTACTCTTTTTGCATTCATCTCTGTGCATTGTGTGAATATGTGTGAGTTTGCCCGCTCCCCTCAATTAGCATGTAATTACTTGCTTATGTTCAACAAGTTCAGACGTTGCAAAGATCAGATATAGCCGCCGTTGTTTCTGTCGTGATTGATGCGATTGATTTCATTTCCATCCTCTGCTGCGTTCAGACCTTTTATCTGCAGGCAAACAGACGGAGAGTTGTAACAATGCCACCCAGGTCCGGCCCTGCAGCAGACTGTTCCTCCATGTGTTACACTCTCATACTGAATCATTTACAGATTTTCGTATTTAAGAGATGTCTGTTTCCGCTCTGGTCTCCATATGTCCGCAGACATAAATGTAGCTACAACAAAGAAAATGTTATAGCATTGGGTTTTTTTTTTACAGTGACAAATGGTTCTGCAAATGCTGCGACTTAATCATCAGTTGGAGGTTAATTTAACATTAGCAGCAGCTGACTTGACCTCATCTGTCAGTTTCTTTTATTACATTTTATTTCAGGTGAATTTGAATGGTTAAAAAAAACTATTTTGTATGTTTTCATTATAGATTTTATATTGTGCACTATTGCATGTTTTATAAAAAGCAAAGCAAACTATATTTGCCCTTGAAATTCTGTCCTTTGGCTGTATGGACATGATAAAGATGGATCTGGGAATGCATAGAATGGCTGAAGGTTTTATCTTCTATCACTGGATTTCCTTTATACTCATGCTGCTTATTTTGAAGTGGTGACATACACATAAGATGGAAGATTTTCATTGAAAAATGAAGATACCTTTCTTTTATGCACACACACGCACACGCGCGCACACACACACACACACACACACACACATGTATAGCCCCACAGTATATTTTAGAGCTTGGTCCTGACATTTTGACAGCGTCTGACATTCGGTGGCCAGCGAGCTAATATTTCTAGGGCCTGGTGTGGATTATGTGGTGTGGCAGGGTATCAAAGACCACGCAGTAAAGGGGTTTTACAAGCTCTAAGAGGTGAGATGCCTGCAAAGGGGATATGCTATCAAAAGCAGCTTCTCTTTTACAAGCAGCTCACCAACTCCCTGTAAAAGGATCAGATAGATAGAATGTCTCAGTGCTTTACCCCAGGTCCAGAGAAAAGAAGACATCCTATGTCCTCTGCTCTGACCAAAGCCTCTTGGAATGACAGTTTAGTAATTTAAAGCTACACTCTCATTGATTGTAGGAAAGTAGAACTTTCTGTCTTCTATTGGAGCTCTGGCCATGAAGAATTGCTCATCACCCCCCGCCCCACCCCTTTACAGTCAATGTAGCGGTTTTTCGTTTTGTGCTTCACCCTCCTTCTGCTCACTATTTTTTCCTCTCCCGTCATCCCTCCTCCTCATCACCATCATCCTCTTTCCTGCTCTCCATTCGCAGGCCTGGCAACTGCGCCGGCACTCCATCCATGGAGAGGTACAAAGTATCCAATGAGTTCCCCGACGACACACTCAACTTCATCAAGATGCATCCTCTGATGGACGAGGCTGTGCCCTCCATTGCTAACAGGCCCTGGTTCCTCAAGACCATGGTCCGGTACGTATTACACACTCCAAAGGCCGTTGTCATCAGAGGTCTATGAGCCTCTTCAGCCCAGGACAATAATTACATGAAGTGCTGCGCTGAGAGTCAGACAGCCTCATTAAAACACAGTAGTACTCCACCACAAACTAGCCGCTGACCTATTTCACCGTAGTAGAGGAAAAAGTGATACACACCATATCCTATACATCATTTTCCCTGACCGTGTAGTAATGTGATAAATACAGAGTAAACAATTTGAATTCTCTTTGATGTCTGTCTTCATGTTCTTCATGAGGTTTTGGCAATGTTTAGTCTTTGTTGCAAATTGCTTGTTGAAATCCTCTGAAGATATTTCAAAGAGAGGATACTGGAGTAAAAAGTTTTTTTTTTTTTTTTGTTCTGTGGTCGGTTTTTCTCCTGACTTTTTAGAGTTGAGCCCATTTCCCAAAAGCCAGTGCACTGTGGCTGATACTGTTTGATCATAAAGGTCTGTCTGACTTTTAGCTACACTTCACACAGACATTTCAGCCAGCCTCTGGGGGGAATACGACAGCATGCCGCCGTCCCATCGGCAGGGCAAAACTAGCTGACAGAGCATTTGGTGAAAAGTAAAAAAAAAAAAAAAAAAAATCTACTTTTTCATATGGACCTGGTTCCCAATTGCAGCTGCTCAAGATTTAAGGTCAGGAGTGCTTGCCAGACCCTTGACAAGCCTCAGTGGTGGTAACATCACTTTAAAGATGAGATACATAGAGAATTCTTCCTCGGTTTTACAAATTATTTGCGTCGTATCACATCTTGCAGCTACTTTGCTGAGGTTTGACCTACATACTGTGCAGGCTTAGTCAGAATATGAACAGCTTTCATCAAGGTAATCCCTACAACGCTCTCTGTTCATTAGTGCACCCTATCATATGGCCATATTATGAATAACAGTGTTTCTGTCTTTACATAATCAGCAATCAGACTATTTGATTTGATTTGAAATGACACCGCAGTGAGCAGAGCCATGCATGCAAGTCAAAGGCAGTAGTTAAAAGCATTATGTAAGCTCAAAAACATCATGAAGGCATATGAGGTGGAAGGAGCGTAAGGTCTTTTGTGATAATTATCACAGTCTTGATGTGAAATAGTATTCTTCAGCTGAAATCAGCTGGAAACAAAACCAGTAATAGGGTTTGATCCTTGCTAACACCCTGCAGAGGACACCCGAATATCCAGCAAGAGCTTTAGCTGCAAATTTGAAAGAGCCTTTTCTGTCCTGAGCCTGGCTGTGCTGTGGCAGGGACCTCAGCTGGCTGGACATAGTGATTCAAATGGAAAGGGGAGACACTCTGAAGAATCCCTCTCTTGAGATTTGTATTAGCCTGAATAGGAGACACAGTGAATGTCTTAGTCCTTGAGATTGTATTATTTCTCTGAGATCAAATCACATTGACACGGTCCTTAGAGCGCCTGTTATGCTTGAAGAGATCAAAACCACATTAGACCTTCAGACTGCTGTTACTGTTGATTGGATAAAGTCACTGACACAAAGCATAGAGATATTTAAAGGAAACAGAGGGGAGATGGGATAAGAGGATCTGACCTTGTATTTTTTTTAATAGGCTCATGGTGTAAACTGTTAGTAAGGTTAAATATACATGAATCTAGCCAAAATAAATTCTCCTTCAGAGTTATGAATATTTTACTAGTGTGTACTGTTTGAGAACACTAAGTAAACCATTAATGAGGGCGAAAGTGGACTTCCTAGATTTTAAGATAAGCTCTCATCTTTAATCTTTGAATTAAATCTCCTTCAATAAAAAAGTCATGAAAACATGCGTTTGCATAATACACGCTGATGAATAGATACGTATGTACCTTTTTGATAACTTGGAGAGTTTCCTGGCCCTGAAACTAATTGAGAGATAGATACCGGCATCTGTGATGTGATGAAATCAGATGGTAAAGGTAGGTAGCCTCAAGAGGCTACTTCTTAAAACCTGTTCTTATTATTTGATCCATCTGACTTTTATTTCTAACACCCGTAAGCAGAATAGGGCACCAATCCAAGACACACTAACAGGCAGGCGTCTAATTTGCTGATTTCTGCTACAAGCTGCCTATCTGCTTGTTTTTTGTTTTGTTTTTTGTTTTTTTTACAAATACTGAAATGAAAATTGAGTTTTATGCACCTCCACTTGGTGCTGAGCCAAATTGTGTGACCAGCCGCTGTCAATAAGAAAAGAGTGCAGCATTCACAACTGTTGTCTGTTGCATGAGCAACTTTTTTGTAATGTTTTTCTTTGAACAACCACCTGACATGTCCTGTGGCAATCTGATTGAGTTTAATGAAATAACAATCAGTTAATGAGATTAATAAAACTGTGTAATCTCTCCTGCTGTTCCTTATTCTTGTTTAGACATCTGACATGAATGATGGAAGGCAAACTGATTTATTGATTACATATTAATTGTTTAGGAAATTATATTCACCTAGTTTTTGTAGTTATTATTTCTTTATTTTTAAGTAGTAAGTAAGTAGTATCTTTTTATCAATGCAAATTTCATCTCACAAGTTTCTGAATGTGGTCCAGCAGAAAGAGTACTGTACTGGACAGAAAGATTTACATTTAATCCTTGCTGGTGTCCTTCGTCACCATCTGTTGCTCCTCTGAGGGGCAAACTTGTTCCTCTGTTGGTAGACAAACTGACTAATTAACCAACTGATTGATTTTATTTATTTAACATGGTATTCCTTGTTACAGTTATCGTCTGACGCGCATCGTGGTGGACAATGAGGCGGGTCCACATAAGAACCACACAGTGGTCTTCCTGGGATCGGAGAAAGGCATCATCCTCAAGTTCCTGGCCAAGATGAACAACGGCTTCCTCAACGATAGCCTGTTCCTGGAGGAGCTCAACGTCTACAACCCGGACAAGTATGTAGCTCTGGGTGGACGTGTGCATGTGTGAGAGAGATGGATAGAAATAGAGAAACACATGGATACAGTTGCTACAAACGAAAGAAGATCAATTTTTGCATATGTGTGTGTTATAGAGAGAGAGAGAGAGAGAGAGTGTGTGTGTGTGAGATTTTTTGCATGTTTCCAACCATCCCCCAACTCAGCCAACCCGCCAACCCACCAGCTCCATCAGTACCAGTCAGTTCCCCTGACCCAAGCTACATAGCGAAGCCAGCCAACCAGATGGCTACTCTATCATTTAAAAGAGTTTTATCAGGTTACACTTTGTCCTACCGCAGCTACTAAATTAAAGACATAGACCCTAAGGCTCTGGATAGCGTAGCGCTGTGGTTCCCAACCACAGCGTGGCCCAGCTCCTCTAAAATCATTGGCTGATTAAAGGAAACACACACACACACACACACACACACACACACCGAGGTCTGTGTTTGTCTTTAGAGCCAGCCTGTGATCTTTCACTAATACATTACACGGCTGTTGGTACATGTATGGATGTGAGCGTGTGTGGGTGAGCTGGGTATGGTGGGGTGAAGTGAGTTGAGCATTGTTGTGTATTTGGAATAGAAGTGAATAAGGAAAAATCAGCCACAGTATGACCCTGCCAAAGCAAATATTTAGTTGAGGGGTAATGGATGAGGGCGAACGAATGGCAATACAAACAGAGGAGGGAGAGAGAATTGAGGTGAAGCTCAGACGGGAGAGATGGAAAGAAGCAGAGAGGAGAAATACGTTATTGTTTTAGACAACCAAGAAGAAGAAGAAGGGAAGTCGAGCGAGGACTTGACAGGAGGGCTTTCAAGGTTACCACTGTTTGTTGTCCAACATGCTGCGGCCATGTGACGAGCCGTATGGAGGGGATGAAGGGCAGGCCCTGCCCTCTCTTCCCTCCCCTCGTTGTGGCTCTTTCTTTCCTCCTCTCTGTCTCTCTCTCTCTCTTTGTTTCTTCTCTGTCTCTGTGGCTGAGGCCGAGCATTCGCCGGCTGCTGGCCATCTGGCTTTAGTCGTGTACAGTAAGTGACTTTGCCTGCTTCCCTCCCTGGCTGGCAGGATCAGCGCAGGCCCGATTGCTGTGCATTACCCAGTGTAGATGGACTCTAAGCCCTAATTGAGAGCGTTAATGCGGGACCAGGGCACTGCGAAGGGGAGATTAAATCCCAGGAGTTGGATGGTGGGATGGAGAGAGGAATGGATGGAGAGAAGGGATAGAAAGATGCTTGACACGCCCAGAGGGATTAGGGTGTGCTCCTGTGGGGCCGAGGAGACAAAGAAGAGAAGACTAGCAGGGATGGAGGAATGGAAGAATGGTGGAGCAAGAGGAGGGGGGGGGGGCAAGAGTTAGTGTTAGTGGGTTTTATAGTTAAGTGCAGTGTTATTGCTGACTGCTCACAGTGCCCATCTGTCTGTTTATCTGTTGTATCTGTATCACCCCTTCTCTTTATCTCTCTTTATCTCCCACTCTGTTCCTGACCCCAAGTTCTCAAGTCCAGCTATATCTCTTTTCTCCCTGACCTCGCAGTCTCTTTCTGCCACATCTTAATCTCTCTCTTTTTATCTTTTTAAATGAACTGTGAAATGTTGTTTTCTGACTTCTTCCAACTGTCCCTGACAACTTTTTATTGGACCTTGTGCCTAAACAAGAAAATAGTTGAAGGAAAGACAGAATAATCGATTTTTCATCCTCTTCCCTGTCTTCCTCTCTTCCTCCCATAGGTGCAGTATAGATGGTGTAGAGGACAAGCGCATCATTGGCATGCAGATAGACAGCAAGAGTCATGCTCTGTGGGTCGCTTTCACCTCCTGTGTGGTTAAAGTACCACTGTCTCGCTGCGAAAGACATGGAAGATGCAAGAAGTAAGTCTGATGTTTGCATATGAAATCCTCATACACAAACTTTGATCCCCTCTCAGACAGAGAAACAATATTCCAGTGTGCAATATGACGAGGGGGCTGATGGTGTATGTGTTTGTCTTCCAGGTCGTGTATAGCCTCCAGAGACCCGTATTGTGGTTGGGTATCAGAAGGAGCCTGTAGACAAGTGGTTGGCAACATCAAGTAAGTAAACACAAACACAATCACATAAGAGTTGGAAAGCGGGTGGAGACATTTTGGCATCCAGTGCTATGAAAGTTAAGACCTGCTCATTTTATGCATAGACAGGGTTAGGTTGCTAGCAGTTTGCACACTTCCAAAGCTTGTATGTGTATGAAAATACCATTTATTTTTTGTGTACATGGCAGCATAATGAGAGAAGGCGACTGCTGAACTACCGAGGAGCATTTTGGTATGAGCAATCTAATCACATAGCTTGAAATACTGCTCAGTGTGCTGGTAAGCTAAAAATTAGACTTCGTAACAACCAGAAAAAAACATTTAGAAGTTTAAATTAGTTCACTTTTGTTCCCAACTGCTACAAAGGCCAGTTCAGACCTGGCATTAACATGCGTCTCAGGTAATCGCTCACAAATGAACGGCTCCAAGCAAGTCTGTTGACACCTGGCATTAAAATGCATCTCCACATGCGTCTTGAGTGACTACTTGTGATGGGATCTCACCTCCCTGCTCTATATGCAAATAAACATGTACATCACTTCTGTTAAAGACCAAATGCGTTGTTGGTTTAGCCAAAGAGAGAGAGAGAGACGGATAGAGCTGGGCTAGGAGGGGCTTAGCGAATCGATATCAGCTCTGCAATGAAAAAAGATTTGACACATTTGAAATACTAAAAGACAAAAAAAAAAATTGAAAATCAATATATGGCGGTCAAACAAATAAATCAATGTCTTAGAAACACTAAAAATTCATTTCAGTTCATTATGAAACTGTGGCAGAAGAAAGTAGTCAGTTGAGTAGGTGGTCCTTCAATGTGGCCTACGACGCATTTGCGTTCACACTCAAAAAAAGAATCTTGGCCACATGCAAGTGTGGTCTGAGTGATTAGATCTCTGTGCGTCACTGGTGCGTTCACACCTGTAGTCAGAGCTGTCCCCTTGTGATTGGATCACCCGAGACGCATGTTAACGCCAGGTCTGAACAGAGCCAAAGTGTTTTGAATTCGCTACAGCTCTGTTTGGCAATGGCGGCTGAGGCTCATGGGTATCGTAGTATTTCGATCCATCCTCCGTGCAAAACATGATTTCAAAATCATAGTTGCCGCCCCTCGTCTCGTCCTGCATGAAGTCTGCATTAGTAATGAATGCTCCTCCATTACAGCTACAATACAGCAAACGTGTAAACATTGTGCATGTTACGTGTTTTTTTTTTTTTTTTAAGTCATTATGATGCTGAAGAGGCCGGGGAAACATGTGGTTCATAAGTGAGTTTTATAAAACACTATCCCACCTTTTGTCATGCCTGGTGGCATTCCTCTCTCGATTTGTCGTGTCTGTGATCTTTCTAATTTTATGGTGAGTAAGTGCAATTTCCTCCAGCTGAAAGGGCTATTGGAAGGATGAATGGAAGGAAAGTGTTGTTAGCCTCGGGCCCGGGGTTGGGTACGCAGAGCTGGGGAAAGCTCGATGGTCACGGTAACTATAATTTGTGGCTGTAGTTATGACACAGAACCAGATTATGCTCTCTGAAAGAACAGCATATGGAGTTTTGTGGTGGGAAAAAACATTTTACAGATGAAGTCATAACAAAAGGACCCAACGCTCCAATGGCTATCTGACACTGAATGAATTTGATCCCCCTGGTGCAAAATGATCCGGTCCGGCATGCCAGTCCACCAGAGGCACACGTACCCACGCGTACACGCAAAACACGCGGAGAAAAAACACATACACTACCCATCCTATTATTATTCTGCAAAGCCGAAGCGGTGAACTGTTCTGATTGAGTTTCCACTCTGGAGCAGGGGCTGACACAGTGGCATTAAAGGGGGCAGATGACCTCGCTCTGTTACTGTACAATATTTTTAAGTGAGAGGGTGGGGGTGGAGGATTAGGCCCGGTAGGATCTGTTGGTGTGTGGTGAGCTATTCAAAGCATTTGCCAGGCTGGACAGAAGGAGGGATGAAACGAGGGAGGGGAGAGTCAGAGGCATTTTGGTGTTAAATAAAAGGGTTTGCTCAAAAAAACAGGTCCCTGCAGAGAAGAGACTTCTCTTTCTTATCATCAGTCTCTCTTTCTTTTTCTTTTCCTTATATAAAAACCCTTTTCCAGCACTACCTCTGTTCTTGTTTCCTTGTCTGTCTTTGTGTATCTCTCTTCCTAACCAGCTACCTATCTTCTTATCCCTATGCCTGTCTGTGTTTCTATTTTTATCCAACTTTCTTTTTCTATCTTTCCTCTGACATATTATTTCTCTCTTGCATGCCTCCCCTTTCTTCTTCCATCTGGCCCCGGTGTTAGCGTGCCAGGTTTCCCATGTGGAGTTATGCCTCTTATACCTACTGCCTATAAACAGCTTGCACTCTGGTCTCCTGCAATATGGTCCCCAGTCACCCCCTGTTCATGCAAATGATTGCATATGAATCTGTATGGTTGTTGATATGTAAAACAGGCACATGACTGTGTTTCACTGACAACAGATCAGTATGTTCATAATTATTTGTTAATTATTTAAACCACCGTCACAGTCACTGACCCTGACTTCTCTCTGGATTAGAGGTGTAGTCTTGTAAAATCTGTACATACACTGACTTATTACCTGGTGAGCCCCTGATTATTGAAGTTTGAGTTTACTGCAGGTGTTCCTTTTGTAAATCAAAGCCATGAATCAAAATGAACTGGTGACTTTAAAGGAAACATTATCCAAAACTTACTTTACACTATATGTACAATATATTAAGTCCCTGGTAGCCAATCTCTTCAGATGTGAATAATTAATGTTATTATGCCTGACCTGCATTTTAGCAACCAAGTCCCCTCCGTGCAGCCACACATCTCACATAATAATCACATCGAATATAAAATGTTGCCCTTGGCTGCCTCCAGTTATGTACAGTTTGAATCCGATTTAAATATGCATTATGCGGTTGCAGTGGGATCTTAACTCTGAGCTGAGCCGTCTGTAGTGTCACATTGGAACACACTGCACTTCTAATGCAGCTGCTGTGGGACATGAACCCTTTAACTGAGGGTTCACACTGTGGTTCATTCACTTTCCCATGTGCCAAGTAAGGGCCAGACGCTGCATCTGTAGTGTGTCTACTCATTGTTAATTCATCTAAACATTTCATGGCATCTCTGAGAGGAAAATCCAGCAGAGAGCAGGAGGCATTTATGCTTAGACAGGTTTAATTGTGCAACTCTGCGTCTGCTTTGTGATTATGATTGTGTATGATAAGCAAATCAGATAAGCAGATTAAATGTACCCACAGAAATGAAAAGAGGATGCCACTGTTGTTGTTTGTGTGGCTGCTTTTGAAGGGAAATTGGTTATCAAGAGAGTAAAATTTACCATCTCCGTCCCAATTAAGGTGCTGTCAAACTGGAGGAAAAGATGAATACTAAAGGAATGGATGAAATTTTTCAATCACCTCCACTGTATAAATATACATGAAGTAGAGACTTTGACTTTGTTTCTGATTTGAGAGCATAACAGCAAAAAATCCAATTGTATTTTCCTTTTTAAAATCTCCTGTACTTGTCCTCATTGTCAGGTTCACGCTTTCCACTCCGATCAGGGGGATAAGGGGTGGGTGATGCTGTTTTGGAAAATCATTCTTCTTCATGCTATAATTGTGACCAGTGAAGGGTGAGGAAGATGAGAGGCGGGTGAAAAGGCAGGAGGAGGAGGAACAGCGTGGAAGGGGGGGGGGGGCGGCTGAGGAGGACTGTGAAAAGCTGTCATGCGTGACTGTGATCCTGGTTGACAGTTGGTCCGCTCTGTTTCACAGATCTCCTTACTGCCTGCTTGGTGGTCTTTCAGGAAGAAAACAGGTCTCCGTGCAGATTGCATTAGAAAATAACATCTCTGAAACGCTCTCCCTCTGTGTCATATGATGGCCCTCAAGCATGGTTACCCCTCACTTCCCTGGTCTTGGCCCATGTGATTGGGACTATTGCCTCACATCTCCACTGGAGCCTAGATGATGTCAGATACAAAGAAATAGGACAAAGGATTAATCAAAGTGAAGTTCTGATAAAAAACAGTATCATTTTTTGTACATTTCTTCCTGAAGGAAAAATTCAGCATTCTGGGAAATGTTTGCTTTCTTGCCAAGAGTTAGATGAGAGAAACTCTGTTAGCTTATCTTAGTATAGACTTAGTCTTAGTATAAGACTGGAAACAGGGAGAAGTAGCTAGCCTGACTATCATTCTAACTCTGCCCCCCCCCCCTCTTACCAGTCTTTTTGCTAAGCTAAGCTAACCAGCTGCTGGCTGTAGCTTCATATATTGACATGAGAGTTATGTTAATCTCATCTAACTCTTCGCAAGAGAGAAAAGAAGCAACAACAAAAAAAAAAATTCATACTTTTTTTTTTTTTTTTTTTTTTTTTTAAAGCTATACAACATTAGATAACTGTTTTTATTACAGCCAAATAAAACATAAATCTATTTGTATCAACAGTATTGGCAGTGAGTCCTGTGCCAGCTATGGATTTACTGGCCTGCCAGTATTCTTCATAACCACTGATTTTAGGCCTCCAGGATACCCGATAGGTGTTCTTTGATATTGTTCCAGTATAGGGCTCTCTGCAGAGTACACACTGTGTAAGCAGAGGGTATGCTGTGTTTGGGGTTGTTTTTGAAGTAGCCTTCCTATAGCTTTGTTACTTCGCTAGGTGTGGCGAGCCTGCACGGCCTGGCCTGTTTTCCACCACTGACCATGATGTCTCTGTTCCCCGCAGATCAGCCTTTGAGCAGGACGTGGAGCATGGTAACACAGATGGCCTGGGAGACTGCCAAAGTAAGCAGGCCCTCTTCACTCTTATCTTTCCTCCTCTCTTCCATACCCCCCCCTCCCACCACCACCATTCCTCTCTTCTCTGTTAACTTGGTCTCCCTCTTCTCTCGGCCCTCCGTTTCTTTCTTCGCTGCTGTCACCTCTTTCTCCCCCGTCTGTTCCGCCCTCACAATCCTCTCTTTCAGGCTCTTCCATCCATCTGTCCCTTTCGGCTCTCATCCTCCTCTGTCCTTCTCCCGCCGTTTCTCTGGTCCCCCGCTCAATAGAGTGTTGTGTCCCATCGCGCAAAGACTGGGTTCCTTCTTGCAAATTGCTATGAAAACACAACCCAAACATTCAGCGACACACAGAAGAGACATCTCATTGGGAGCAGTCACAGGGCTCATTTTGAAACATTAAACAAGACAGGGCTCTCAACCCAGTCAGACTCAAAAACTTGAAAGGTCTCTTTTAATCTACAACACAGGGAATGGCACGGATGTATATTTGATCTTTTCATGTCCAAAATAACTGTTTGGATATGTGATGCCCTGTTGATATTCTACTGAGCTGCTCAGTTTGCAAGAGAAACTTCAAAACAATTTGACATTAAATCACTCAACGTAGTCCATTTCATCTCAAGTTCGACTGTTTACTCAGAGTAAATGAGGGCAGTGCATTTTCACTTCAATTTCATCAGGAGGTTTAGTCAAGGGAAACCATAGTGTTGGAGCTTTATTAGCTGTAGAAGCCATATATATCACCTGTGATTAAAAGTTAGGAGACTAGCAGCCAGTCGATTCTGAATTACTTTAAAAGTCATGGCTTTTGATCATGTTAAAGCATAAGCTCTCTGTGCTGCATGCAATAACACGTTTCCCCTCATTTCTTCTCCTCTTCTTCCAGATACCTTTGTGGCGCTGAACGGTAAGTATCCCACATAAACTGTAGAGGCAATCAAAGAAATAAATAAATTAAAAAAAAAAAAAAAGACAGGAGCTGCATTTCATCTCCCCAGACTCTTTAACTTCAGCCACACCTCTTCGTCTAGTCAATCAATCATTCCCTCTCAAGGAAATGAAAACTCCTCCCACATGTGTAAAGAGGGTTTATTAATGACTCAAGGCTTTAACTGAATTCATTTCATTCCTTCTTTTTGATAGACGTTCCTTCCAGTTACGAAGGTAATGAAACATTAAGGCACGGTCGGTAAATTTCACTTCTCATAGTACTTCCTCATCCAACCCCTTTGGTGTTTAGAATAAAGGACGTAGAATTAGAAATGAGAAACTTAGAATTAAAAACATTTAATGTGGATTCATATTCTATTAGTTCTGTTACACCTTCCCTCCCTTCTTGCCCCCCCTGTACTCTTTATCCCCTGTGCAGTAGCATTGATTAGCCCTGACCTTTGCTTCACTAATTGGATGGATCTGGTTGTTGGTAGTTTAAGGCCTTGACGGTGAAGAATGCCTCAACATGCACATTAAATAGGACGTGTGTCAACAGAGAGACAGAGAGATTAAATTGGCCTGTTTAGAGTCGGCATAGATCAGATATGTTCCTGCCAACTGTGGCCGAGCATGTGCAGTTGGCAGAGACTCTCCGCACATTCAAAGATGCTTAATTCAGAAAGGCCAATGTAAACATGCACATTTTTAGTGCTGGCTTCTTCGTGCAGATATGTTCACTCTCCTAATAATCACACAACACAATATCACAATCACACTTGGCTGCTGGCTGATTGATACCATTTTCCTCTCTCAGGAATGATAAACACATGTGATTAGCCTGCAGCAAAGTCACTCTTAGCCATAGCACCCACACCTACACGCACATCCACCTTATTTTTATCTAATCAGTGGGTGCGTTAGTTTGGTTTTCAGTGACTCTCTCTCTCTCTCTTTCTCTCTCTCTCTCTCTCTCTCTCTCTCTCTCTCTCTCTCTCTCTCTCTCTCTCTCACACACACACATAGGCAGATACCTTGCAGCTGCCAGATCAAAACAGTCAGATCCATACAGAAAGACAAGAATAGATATTTTGAAGTTGTTCCAGAAAGCCCAGCGCTTTCTCTCTCACCCCCCTGTGGCTGTACCCCCACTGTGATTCTCCCTCCTTTTTTGGAGATCCAGGGTCACAGAAAAAGCATCTGTGTTGGTGTGCACCCCTGTAGTGCTGAATATGCTTCCACAGGCTTGGCTGTGTGTTTCTACACACGCACGCACACACGCGCACGCACACACGCACACACACACACACACATGCATACACGCACGCACACAAACACACACACACAGATAACACCCAGTTTACAACCCCCCAAACAAAGTCTCAGCCATTGCCCCAGAGCCTCTCCATCTATCTGTCAGTGGTTGATATGGATTTGAAGATAAATAAATGCCCCTTCTCCATTCTGCTCTCCTCTACTCCAGACTAGACACCGTTGCCTCTCTTTTAATCTGCAGAAAGAGAGGGATGTGCATCCGTCGGCAGTTTAGGGCTTTTTTCCCCCCCCTGATCCGTGGAGGAGCTCCGAGGTCCCGAGTTCTCTCTCTATGTGTGTCATCTGCCTGAATTGCACTTCCCCTGGCGGTGGGGGAATGAATTATAAAATAGGCCTGTCACACTAATCTCTCAGCCTTGGGCCAATAGTTAAATAAATCATTTTAATGATTGCCACGCCACACGGAGGAAGAGGAGGAGGAGGAGGCTCTGGGTAGTGTTGTGTGCGGGTGTCTGATGCACATCGTCTACCAGCAGCATCAATGTTAGCCTCCTAAAATGTCTCCCCATCTTCAAACACAAGCATAAACACATATTGAAAAGGCACTTGCACATCTGCAAACAGACACACACACACGCACGCACGCACACACGCACGCACACGCTCATTGCTGTCACCTCCTCCGTGGAGAAAGCATGTTAAAATAGGAATTGGGGGCTGAGCTCCACAGAGGATGTTGATAAAAGTGTTGTCACTCTTCATCAAGGGAGGATTTTTTTTTTTCTTAAACGTGTGGCTTGAATACATTATATTAAATACAATATATATCTTGTGTAGGGTGGCTTAACTGTAAGCATGTGGGATGGTAATGTGATTAGCACGGTTCAAAAATAAACACTCAGACAAAGCTTATGCACAAATTCTGCTTATAAAAGAAAATGAGAGAACTGAGACAGGCGGATGGAGGAAGGCACAGAGATTGTTTGCAAGCCGTGCAGTGATAGACAGAGAAGAGGTGTAGGTGTGATATGTCATCCACAGGTGATAGAGATACTTTCTTGCATTTATCAGATAATGTCATCTCATAACTTTCAGGTGTGCATTCATTTTCACAGACAGACAGTGTGTGCTGTTCTTATTATAGTCTCATCATCATCAGAGTAGCTCTCTGGCTGTGTTATGGTACCCTCTGCAACTGTTGGCCAGCAGTTCATTTAGCCGTTAAGGAATTTAATTACAGGGAGGGGTCAAATCTGAGAAAATTCATTAACTCTTAATGACATATTTCTGAGGATTGATCTAGACATGTTGCTGAGGGGCATGCCAAATAAAGATTACCGGCTGAGCAGATGTGAAGCATTTGGGAGATTTTCAGTTTAAAACAAAGAAAGGAGGGAAAAGTGGGGGTACATGGGAAATAAGAGGAGAAGACAGAGTTGGAGAGGAACGAAGAGAGGAGCGGTTGAGAGAAGATAAGAGAATCAGATGACAACAAGAACAGGAGGAGCTGAAGAGACGAAGGCGTCATCTCCAAGTTGTTTCTTTTGTGCGACAAACAGTCCAAAACAAAAAGATATTCAGTTAAATGTCACAAAGAAAAATGGCGGACCTGAGATTATGTGGCATGAATTGAGCATTCTGATAAACAAAAAAAAAAAAAGATTGAACAGTGAAATTTAACTAACAGAAAGCCTGAGAAAATCTAGCGGGGAAGAGCATGAACAGACTCAGAAGCACTTTAAGGTTGAAGAAAAGTTACAGGCGGCGATGGAAAGAAAGTTTGTCTCTTGTCCTTCATATCAAAGGTAGACACCCCATGGTGATCGTGGAGGAATACGATTGTACTCTGCTCCGCTCTGACAGACCCAGCAGAGCTTTGACATGTCAGTCAGAACAGGAGGGGAGAGAGTGAGAAAGACAGAGAGAGGCAGAGAATGACAGGAAAAAAGAAAGGACATGTCCATCCTGAGAAAAACACACACACACACACACACACATGCACACACACACACACACATTTGCTAATGAGTTGCCCTGGGTCACTGGGGGAGAGAGACTTTGTTGCCTCACACAGCCCAGCAGCTGTCCTTGTGTGTGTGTGTGTGTGTGTGTGTGCGCGTGTGTGTGTGTGTGTGTGTGTGAGTGCATCTATGCTTCAAAGGAGGAATAGATTTGTATATGTGTGTGTGTGTATATGTGTGTATGCGTTTGTGTGCACCCCTGCTGGCCTGTGCTCACATGCACTGAAAGCCTGTCCGTGTCTGCCCCGAGCGTCGGTTAACCTGTGTTGTGTCCGGCAGGCCACCATCACCACCACCATCACCACACCCTCTCACTCCCCACCTCGGCCCTACCCGAGGCTGCCGAGGGCCCCCTGGGGCGGGGCCGCATGGTGGAGCGGAAGGACCCCCCCATGAGCTCAGACAAAGGGGAGGACCCCTACGTGGCCGTGCCCTCTCAGACTCAGCCCGAAGCCAATGGTAAGCCTTGGAACGCAACAGTGAGCAGTCAATTTGGTCCATTGTCACCTGTGGCAAGGGAGGTGGGGAGGGGAGGGAGGAAAGGAAAGGGAGGGGTTTGCGTAATTGAGATTTACGGCTGCCTGGCTGCTTCCAGCTGACAAGGTGTAGAGATACTGGATCACTTTCTCTCCAGGGGACAAATTGCCTCAAACTGCGCACGTACACCCCCCACTGAAATGTACGCAAACACACCCACACCTTACATACATATGCAGACAGATGCGCATACACACTCTGTTCACACACACACACAAACACTCATACGCACACTCAGTAGGATGGATTTATTATCCGTGGACTGTAATGTCCCACAGGAGATGTAATATCCAGACCATTACACTCTGAAAAGGAAGATGGCGATGTATTTATTTCCTCGAGAAGATGGCCCGGGCCCCTGGCTCTGTCATGCTTTGCGACACAGTGACATGACATTGAACGCCCTTTTCTCCTGTGTTAACAACCTGCCTAATGCTGCAGCGGCTCAAGGACGGCTCGCCGGATAAATGAGACAGAAAGAAGGAGGGAAGGGAAAGAGACGAGAGGGACGACACACATCAGGCGGGGGGGGGGTCACTGCAGTGCTGCTGATCCATGTTCTGTCCCCTAATCATACGGATAGACCTATTACAGATCCCATTAACACAACATGCAACACATCCCAGCAGTATTACATACAGTAGTTTGTGATATTAGAGGCAGCATCAAAGGAGATTTCGATTATTAATAATGGTGATTCATCATGAGGCCTAGCGGCCTGGTACATACTTTCTTTTGACAAACTATTTCAAGAAAGAAAGAAAAGAGCAGCTAATGAACTAATTAAGAGATTTTGTCATTATTTTGAAAAAAAAAACAAGTCCTACAGTGTGTCTTTTCATGCAAAAACTACCTCAGTGTGTACCTGTCATGTATTAACAACACATTTGAATTTCAGTGCTAAGAATCCAATTTTGTGAAAAATATAAAAAGATTTTGACAAAGCCAGAAGGTCAATTGACACCACTTACCATTGTTCTGAGTGTATTTCCAAAATCCCCAGAGACTCCCTTCCACTTCGAACCACCTGAATGTAAAAAACATTGTCCTTTGCACCATAAAAAAAAAAAAAGTTTTCTTTTTCTTCATCAAAACCTGGCTGCCGGAAATGTCAACACATCACCTTTCTCAGTTTGCACTACTTGGCTGCTTGTATAGGAAGTACAGCTGCAACCTAATAAATAGATTATTGTGCAAAAATATCATCCACATGGTTGAAAGAGTCTTTGAAGGTTTTGGAAATACCTACAGAACAGTGATGTGTTGACAGGTGAGATCAACATGTATATATTTCTGTATTATCAGATACTCAAATCTCATGTTAAAACATGAAAGGCACAAACTGTGACGTACTAAAAACACACCGTCTCTCATAATTACAAAGATGAAAAATAAGACATTGCGTTGCTTCAGTCTGCCACTGCACACATTTCAGCGTCTACTGTCTATGGAATAAACAGAGGCACAGCAGTGACTGCGACATGTCAGCTGGAAGCAGTAAGGCACCAGTGGGTAGATCCAAGCACAATGGTGGCAGAGACTTCAGACAGCATGCCTACAGCCAGCATCACAACATGCTGTCGCTCCCCTTGTTGCCTTTACCTGAGCAGCTTTAACGTTACTCAAGCCTCACGAGGAAAGGTGAGGAATGCTATACAACAAAAGCTAAAAGCCGTCTTGCAATCATAAAAGCTCCTTTTTCTTATATTTTTTATTGGGGGGGGAGGGGTGTTCATGCTCAGGTAACGGCAACAGGGCTTCACATTTCAAAACAATGCTTCCTGCTGTTTTTTCTGTATTATCATTACTGTTATTGTTATTATTATCATTTTTATAAGACACCTTTGCAGCTTGTTTCAGTATTTATCAGTTCTGTTTCAATTTCAGCTCTAAAGTCTTTTGTTTTTCCTTTTCTCTGAAAGTCAGCTCTGATGAGATTTCTTTGATTTTCTTGTGTTGGTTTCTTGTGAGCAGTTCTTGATATTTTGCATGGCTTGGTGTGAGATTATGCCTTTTTTTTTTTTTTTTTTTGCTATTTATATATTTGCCTTTTTCCTGCCTTGATTGCTTTGATGGTATTAAGCACAGTTTTGCCTCCATGCAGCTTAATGCTTTTCAGCATGGCAAATTGAGCACCACAGTCAACAGCATTCATTTCCTGCTCCACCCATCCTGCCTTCTCTTCCTTCCTGTCGCCCACAGTATTACTGGCTTCAGGTGTCAACTGTACTGTGAAAACTTTTGCTAACTGCATATGTTGAAAGTGAAAATGGAATCAATATAGGCTATGAGAAATGATTATGGAGTTATGTAAATGAGTCATTTTATCTGCATTTTAATGCCACAGAGATAGATTCATGCAGCCCATTTTAAGGAAGACATAAGGGATAAACATTCGACTATACCATCACCATCAATCTCTCAAATTAAGTGTAAAAAAAAAAGTTTATGCTTGAGTGACAATGTATTAGCTCATATCCAAAGTCGTTTGCAAGCTTGTTCGTGATTTAAAAGAAATTACAATTACTCCCCAACTTTTCCATTTGCAGTTAAGACATTGTGGAATCTTATCTGCTAATGAATATTACAGTGCTGCCAATATGTATTAGCTCAACACCACCAGAGTAATTAGAAATGCTGCAAAGTGACGAGTGTTCACACACTGATGATATTTAGCACCCAACAGCATCATTATCCGGCATTCCAGTGGGGCCATCGCAGTTGCCAGGTGGCCGCTTGTGTTTCACAGTACATTTGAGCTTGGTGTTTGTCTGTGTGTCTGTCTGTCTGTCTGGACCTCATCTGTCTCTGCTATATTTTCTTCCACTCCTGCCACTCCACCATAAACCTCTCCCTTTGCCTCCCATTGCTCGACCCGCCCCCGAAACCAGCAACCCTGCCACTTTCCACCATATGCTGCCATTGTGATCA
Source organism: Seriola dumerili (assembly GCF_002260705.1). Lineage (NCBI taxonomy): Eukaryota > Metazoa > Chordata > Actinopteri > Carangiformes > Carangidae > Seriola > Seriola dumerili. The sequence continues at coordinate 3,474,701 of NW_019174545.1, read as the reverse complement.
GTCTCCCTTCCACAGGACCTCTCATCTGACTGGGATGGCATGTTCCAAGGCTATACCTTACCTAGTGCAAATTAATTCCTGAACCAATTTATGGAGCCTCCTCCTCCCCCAATGCCCCCTCCCCCCTGCCTCTCTCTGTCTCTTTTCCTCCTCCATCTCTGCACCTCCTCCTCCTCCTGTCTCTCCCCTTGTAGTCTGTCTCTTCTCCAACTGGAGTCATATCTCTTCCCTTGTCTGCAAGAATGAATCCTTGCCCTGCTCCCCCTTTTTCGCTCTTTCTCCTCTTTCTCCCTCTGTCAGACTCAAATCTCCCCCTCCCCCCGTCCCACCTTACATCCATCCTCCCCCAACCTCCGACCTGTAGCCTCCGCTGTGTTGCTCCAATTTATGGGTTCATTACAACAGCTATCCAGGGGGGGAAGGCAAAGGATGAAGTGGAAGGAAAGAGGGATGGAGAGAGACAACAAGGGAAGAGACATGGGAAATGAAGGAGAGGAGAAGGCGAGAGAGAGAAGGAACGCACATGATAAAGATTTATTAAACAGAACACCATAATACAGCAGTGAAGGTTATAAGGGAGAGAGTTAAAAGGTAGAAGGTAGACAAACTGACTGAGCAAATGTGATGGAAGAAAGGGGAATAAGAGAGGATGTAAGATATAGTGAGCTATTGTAGCTGAACAGAGTCAACAGCAGTGTTTCTCTCTATCCCTCTCAGTCATTCGTTTTCACATTGGTTTTTTCCCCAAACAGTCTGCGTCCTGTATTTTATGTTTACCCAGCTAACTCAACTAATACTGTTGTGCTGAATATCAAAAACCTACAAGTGCATCTGGTGAAACCCTGTCTCATAGAAATTACTTTAATATATACTACTAACAGCAAATTCATTTTGAAGGAAATGTACTGCCGCTCAGATTACGTTTTTATCAACATAATGAGATTGTGAATTAATGTCACTGGCAAATTGCTAAAGTTTGGTAATGTACATATCAGCAAAACGTTCCCTGACAAGATGTTTCATTTGTTTTCTTACAGAATCTGCCCATAGTAGCAAGAGCATGATTAACATGGTTTTTTAAGGGTTTTGTTAAGGTACTCGAAACACTTAGTTTTGGTTAAATACTGAAAAAGTCAACACTAGAGCATGAGACAGGCCACGTTATGCTGACAGGTGTCTCTATTAATTTGTCCACCCCCATTGATTTTGGTAACAGCAGGCTGAATAATAGAAACACTGTTCAAGTTCAAATGACAGCCTCCAAAATCACAATTGAATCAAAACCTCTCTAAAACAGTTTCAGCACAAACTGAACATTACAACCTTCATGAAGGAGGATTTATTGCAGGACTGTTGTGTTAGACGGCATTAGTGTTAGGTAGGTGTGGCCAATAAACTGGCATCTGAATGTACACATATATGTTGCACTTTTCACGCTAGAAAGATCACATCACTTACACACATAATCCCAGGCGACAATTACGCCCCTTACCACCAATGTAATTGGTAGAGCGAATTAGAACAATATAAACATAATTTCCAAGAGGCAAGGTTGTCTGGTGAGATATTTTCTCTTGTCATGCTCATTATGATTCACAAAATCAGTATTCACAAGTGTCAATTTTCAGCTTGATAACTACAAACGTGATTTGCAGATTTCATCTGAAGAGATACAATTTTTTTTTTTGCCAACATCGTGTTTCCAAAACAACATTGTGGCATTTTGATGATATTTCTTCACCACTGAACAAGAACTACTGTAATTTATTGAAAGAAATGATTTCCCTCCATGTCAAGATTTCACTGTATTACCAACTTGTCTGACAGCTGCTCTGCAGGAGTTATTTTCAGCTGCAGGCAGCTCTCTGACACCTGTGTGCCAAGGTGAGACGGGTATGATAGAGCAAGGGTATGACCCCGCTCACACTGGAGTGCAGCACTATTCTTTTTTCTTGTTTTTTTCATGCCAAAAAGTCTTGATAGCCTGAGCATTTCACTTTCTGGAAGGCTGTTGAAGGAACATTTCACCATTGTTACTGGGCAATGTAATGTCAATCTTCAATGGTACATGTAGTTATGGCGGGAGAGAACTGTCAAATAAGTGCAATACTAGCAGAAAAAATAGCATTTTTGTTTAGAGTCAAATTCTGGTTTTAAATTTTAATGAATTCAACCTCCATTGCTTTTGGTCTGTCCAGCTCCATGCCCTCAGAAGAGCAGAATTGTGGCTTTGATCTTAGCTTTTCTGGCAAATTTGCAAACACAGTTATGCTTGTACTGTTAAAAACAACAAAAACAAAAAAATTCAGCTTGTACAGTTTGGGAGAATGTGTTTAACCACTGATTTATCCCATATTAGTTTTGCTAACAAAACAACAACTACTGACAAGGAGCAGGGGAGCATTAAGTATCAGTTACTCTTAAATGTGGTCAGTGTCTAATTGTCACACATTTCCTATCAGCTATGGTTCCTCTACCACTAGTGAGCCAGATAGAGGAGGGATTTCTTGGTTGTCTGACTATTATTGAGAGACATCTCCTCTCAAATTGCCCTCCACTGGAGGTGAGCTGACAGGATTTGAGGTAATAGAGGCTTTAGTTTAACATGAACTCTTGTCAGATGATGATGTATTTGGCTGCTGGTGGTTTTTTCAGCAGAACTGTGAGGTCGAGCACATTGGGAAATTCAATGTTACTAGTTCCATAAGTCCTGACTAAACTGTAGCAAAGAAAAAAAGAATTCGGAGAAGTTTTTGTAATCAAATGATCCTACAACTCATATTCTTGTCATTCAAACACCTTCACTATTGTATTAGCCACAGGATTTCGGTTTACTGCTTCTTGCCGGCCAAAGATTACGCCAAGCCTTTGTGAGGCTGATGAATTATTTGCAGCTCATTGTGAATCATAATAGAAACAGTGGACTGTTTCCCGGCATTGCGCACTTCCGTGACTGACGTCAAGCCATAGGCCATAATTTCCTCCACTGATTAGTGTATTGTTCTCTCAGACCGCTTTTGTTTTCCAAACACATTTGCTGCTTACTTTTCCATTTTTTTGTTTTGGTTATGCCTTTCATTAAGACGTCTCACCATTGCTGGCTTATACGAAAGCTTTGCTTTGTCTTTTTGGCCATGTGAGACTGAATCTCACATAACAGCAGCTCATCCTTTGGTGCTTCGGAAACTTGTCTAAACCACATGCAGCTGTCACTATTCTCCTTTGAACTGAATTGAAAGGATCACGTTCACAATGTCCATGAGTGAGCCACTCATCAAGTAGATATGAACTGGGTCTTTACTCTTTGGTGGCCTCAAGTAGGGACTGTTCTGTATGAATACATTTCTAAATGATTATCAAGGCCTGCACTTATAACTGGATGAATTACAGCGCACACATCAGCGTACACATAGCACTTCAGTGACGCATAGAGGTCAGGAGCTCACCACATATTTTCAGCAGTCAAAGCAAGATGAAATACAAATGAGTGGGTTTCCATCTGTATAACAGTGACCTCATCAGTATTGAACAGGAGTCGAGATTATATAAAAAAAAGGAGTTTTTCTCCACAGAAAAAATTTTTATAAGTCAGTTATAAGTTTTTATATATCATTTTTATAAGTTTTAGGATTTATGATTATAATACATGTGGCAAACCTGCTCTGCCAGAAAGCTGCTGTCTTCAATATGCCAACACATGAAAGTGGTAAAATACAGAAATAATTGGATTACTTATTTTAGCTGAGCTATTCATGCTGGGCAGTGTCTTCTAAGAAGTCTACTGCCCATGAATACAAACAGTAATAGTGTCAATTTAAGGCATCAAACAGCTGATGAAAAATGTTCCCTGGGATGTTTAATTTAGCCTGATTTCCTGTGAGCATTAAATACTACAGTTTGTATGCAGGGAGGTGGATAAGGTAGTACATTGGTGTTAATACCTGAGGTGCCGAATGATATAATTAGAGGTTTAATTATACCTTAACTGGCTCATTACCATGCAGCGCACTGACTAAGGATTGTCTGATGCTTTAATATTGAATAACACCATTAAGAGCCTCTCGAACGCAAACATAGACAAGACTAAATGGGATAATATCTTAACTGGTGGATTCAATAGAACTTAATGAATTGCTGTCATCATCTAAACAGCAATGTCCTTTTTAATAGATGACATCAAGCAAGTCCCTGAAAGCAAATAAGAAGTTTCTAAAGCTCTCAGTGCAGTGAAGGCAGAGTAAACATTTTCTGCTCCTCCTCTTCATCTTTTCTTCTGCTCCGATAGTTCTTTAGTTGTCAGGGTCCACTTTTCTTTCTTTCAACAAGTGGCAAGTCCATGAGCGCAGTGAAGTCTGATTAAGATTTTTATCATTTTGCAGACGTCTGTGTGTAGCGGCCTGTAGTCAGAGGTTAGGGCCCTCTCCGTAACCCCTCTGTGATGTTAAACTGCCTTTGAAGTTTTCCCAACACCAACACAAAGACGAGCTCTGTGGGCTTAACTCAGCTGGTGCCTCTGAAGAAGTGAGTGTAAGAGTGTCTATGTGTGTCAGACAGACAGAGAGAGAGAGAGAGAGAGAGAGAGAGAGCATTCACAAGTTCCAGTCACAGAAGATTACAACGTTTCTGATTTACAAGTGTTGCCGACCCAGGCTGTTTTGACAGTGAGAAATATCTGAGTATCTGAGATACGTGTTTAATATCTGAATGTTGAGGCCCGGGGCGGTGTGAAATTCTAATCAATTCAACCACTGAGAGAAGTGTCGAAATGCAGGATGCCTTGCGATGCATTGTGGGGGCGAGGCCAGAGTTGAAACCAGAAGATTATAAGTCACTGTACAGTCAGAACAGCCAACGAGATGAGACCAAAGCAGAAAATCTGTGAGTTTTTAGCAACACTTCAATAGTTTTCAAGGTCACGTTGGAAAAGTTTTCAAAAGTTTTGCCGAGATCACAAACGAGTCTCTAAAAAAATGAGCCGTACAGCCACCTTGATTCAAAACCCTGAAGCCCTGTGATTCGACAGAGACAGCTAAAGGTGTCCTCTGTGGCCGCTCTCATTCTCTTTGATGTTAGGATGAGAAACAATTCCTCACATGAAAGATGGAAGTCTTCAAAGTTTCCTCTTTTTCTTTCTTTTGTGTTTTTACTCAAGGCCTTGGGCGAAGTACCCTCTGGAAGTGTGCGTGAGTGCGAGAGACATGAGAGATGGATGGAAGGGAAGAAAGAGTGAGGAAAAGAATGAGAGGATCATCTTTTAAAAAAAGACAGCGCAGGTTAAATAGGGCTTTAACCCCGGTTCCCACACCTGAAATAGAAGACAAAGTTCCAGCTCCAGAGTTCGCCTCCGTCACCGGAACGGACAACCGGCTTGGCTCTGCTGCCCTCCGGCTTTGTTATTCAATGTGAACCCCAAAGCCCCGGTCGAAATAAGTTAACCTTTAGCAGCAATAAATTGACTGTCATGAAAATTCATAACAGTTTTGACTGGAAGTAAGCACTCTAGACAGAGATGGATGAAAGTATTTACATTTAACATGGATTACGGATAAAAGAGAGATTTTCCAAAGTATTTGTTTATGCCTGCACTTTCATTTTCTTGCGCAAATGATTTTTTGAGATTTTCAGGGTCTCCTCACCTCAAGTGAAGCTGAATTCTTCCTTTTCTTCACTGTTGGCAGAAACGTTTAACCCAGCAGCTCTCATTGTCATTTCTGCCAAAGGATGATAACTCTCAAAGCGCATGAGGTTTATAATTACAGCCTTATAGTTTCCACTGAATAGAGCACTTACCATATGGAAGACAAGCAGTGTGAAAGAAAACACCCTGAAACAAGAAGAAAGTCAGGAAAGTGATTCATTGTTTCTATAAAGGAGAGAAGTAGCAGAAAGTGGGGGGAGAGAAAAAAAAAGATCTAAGTGAGGACAGAAGAAAGTCAACAAAGTGAAAGATAGCAGCGAGGAAAAGTATCTCTCGTTCTCAGATGTTACTGTATGAGATGGAAAGCAGATGGTTTCATCAGACAGGCGAGCCATTTGGTCACACGAGCAGCATAACACTTGTCAAACCCTAATGCCTCTCTGCAGATAACACTCGTCACGTCTCTCACTATCTACACAGCCGGGCACGTCCCTGATGATAAGAAATGATTTTGGCCAGAAAAGAAGTTTTTAAACCTTTTGTTTAACACTTAATGAGGTATGGCTGAGCTGCATGTTGTCGGCACTCTATTAAAGAGGAAAGTGAAGTTTTGTTTTTACTGTGAATGAGGAACGATCAGAGCAAAAGTAACCATTCTTTTTTTTTTTTTTTTTTTTATCCTAGTTGAGCTTTAAAGTTGATGCGGTGACTGAGGTATTGCTCCGTGCTTTATTCCAGCTGGGAAAATGAGTTTTAAGTCGTGTTTTTGGACTAATGAAGTATGACTGCAGCTAGCGAGGATTATGGATGTTAGCTGAAGAGAGTCTGGATTTCGGTTCCATGAGAACAGATTACCATGCTGTTTCTTTGTCTGTGTTATGTCTCGCTTAGGAGACGGAGAAAGAAGATATCCTCAGAGTGCGTCCTCGGTGACACAGCCGAGCTCAAAAGCCTAAACACGATTACGAAGCCCCTTCAGGATTTTACAGAATTATTGCAACTAACGCTTCATTTTGTGGCATCTTCTTTTGGAAAATTACAGAGCAAATCGAAACACTTAAATTATAATTTGCAAGAAGAGTGTGAAGTGATTTGTGGAAACAGCAAAGTGTGAAAAGAGAAAATTGCATCGATCTGCTTGCTGAAAATTGTTTTGATTACTGTGTTGTGTTAAACTTTGATGTTCGCAGCTCATATCCTGTTTCAATTTCAAATATTTAATACAGTGCTGTGTTTAACTTTTCAAAATACATTTCTACTTTTTGTGGAAATCTACAAAACAACCAGAAATACAGACAAGGCAGTCATAAAAGGGTAGTAAAAAAAAATTACAGTTTCAAATGCAAATCAATAGAAATAAGTTTAAAGAGGTGGAGTCAAGACAATACAGTCATAGCCTCTTTTTTTGCCATTTTCTCCACTTTTATGTAAATTCCCAGTAACTGAAAATGTATTTGATTTCTGAAATCGCTATAGAAATCATATCACCCACACAGTGCTTATTTTAGACATTGATTCACTGCACTACATGTACACTGGCATAACGGATTATGAGAACTTAAAATCCATTCATACATATGAGGATCAGGTTATTGTTATCTTTAGTGATATCATCCAGACTGCCTGAAAGCTTTCATTTTTTTTTTTTTTTGCATTTTACATTTTTTTTTGTTTTTGACCTCCACAGGAACTTCTTCACGTCTTTCACGTGTAAATACTGTACAGTGAATAATATATTACCAGGATCGCAGCACGCACGTGTAACTGAGTCATGTTATCAAGACCAGCAGTGCACTGTGGGAGCTTTTTACGTGATAGAGCCCACCTGTCTAATCCTCTGTCTGTGGTAACTGATCTGTGTTGGCCACAGGTCATGTGTGAACGCATTATAAATCTCTCTGCTGTGGACTGGTGTGTTTAACCCGAGGAACAAAGTGTTGCATTAGATGTCTACATTCATCAACAGGCTGGAGGCTATCATCAGTGTTTATGTGTGTCTGTGTGGGAGGTGCATGTTTCCACAGTCATGTGTACGTGCGTGCAAATCATCGCAACCCCATTTCATTACGCACAACCTGCTGCTCCCACCCTCCCCACCGCGAGAATACTTCATAGCTGCTTTTATTGAATTATCTTTTATTTGGCCGTATTGCAGCGCGTCTTTGCCAGTCTTTGAAAGTGGCGCTTTCATAAGACACTGATGACACAGCTCATTGGATTTAGCGCCTAATCAGAGGCTTTTTAATGTATTCTCTGTGATTCATGAGATTGGATCCAAGCTTTATGAAAAGTCTCCCATTTGCATCGATGAGAAGAAAGGGTTTGGGTATTTCAGGCTCCTTTATCTGCTCTCATATCTTTTTTCATTTCAGCAGAGGGTTTTATCTGGGATTTAAAATGTGAATCATAATCACCCCTCCAAAACACATTTTCAGTCTAAGATTGGATTTTCGGGAAATACTGAATGTTGCTACTTCAAGCTACCATTTGTGCCCGTTCTGAATAGGTGTTCCTCATGATGGGATAAACCCGTCTTCATTTGCATGTTTTTCATGAAATTATTTAAACCCCTAATCTTTTTACCCACAAAATATTTTTAATTATTGTAATTCAATATCATTTTCTATTTTTTAGTTAGTCTAATAATAAGCAACTTTCCCCACAGCTCAGCAGCCGTATCATCTTTCCTTTTTTTCAGTCTGCCAGTCTGAATGTCATCTCACCGTTTCTCTGCAGGTGTGATCCGTGAGAGCTACCAGAAGGGTCGTGACCAGCTGGTTCCTGTGACCTTGTTGGCCATAGCTGTCATCCTAGCATTTGCCATGGGCGCCATCTTCTCTGGCATCATTGTCTACTGTGTCTGTGACCACCGGCGGCGAGACATGGACCTGACAGGCCGCAAGGAAAAGGACAGTCACCACCTCCACTCCCGCCGGGGATCCATGAACAGCGTGACTAAGCTGACGGGCCTGTTTGAGACACAGGCCAAAGATGGTCGCCCTGAGGCAATTCTCACCCCTTTGATGCACAATGGGAGAATGACACCAAATGGGAAGATGCTGATAAAAGCAGACCAGCACCACCTGGACCTCACTGCTCTGCCAACGCCTGAATCCACCCCCATGCAGCCACGTCGTAAGCCCAGCCGGGGAAGCCGTGAGTGGGAGAGGAACCAGAACCTCATCAACGCCTGCACCAAGGACATGCCACCTATGGGCTCCCCTGTTATCTCTACAGATCTGCCCCTGAGGGCATCACCGGGGCACATCCCCAGCGTGGTAGTCCTGCCTCTGCCACAGCATCAGCACCAGCTCCAGCCTCATCTGCAGCAACACCAGTCCTACCAGCATGAATATGTGGAGCAGCCGCACCATAGTGACCTGAGCATGGGCCACGTTGTCATGGACGACCAGGGGGCCACCCTGGAGTACAAGACAGTGAAGAGCCCATGTCACAACCTCACCATGGTGGATCCAGATGGGGTGCTGCCACCTCGTGTGCCCCAACGAGAGGCCTCCCTCACCATCCCTCCTGCTGTCCCACAGATGGGCAAACGCCTGGAGGTCCACTCGTCAGTCTACGGGCTCCGGAAAGGATCAGCATCCGCTGCGTCCGGATCCTCTGCCCTCAAGAAGCACAACACCAACTCATCTAACTCCTCCCATTTGGCAAGACATCACAGCTTCAACCGTGTGGAGACTCCACCGCCTGCACCTCAGAGGGTGGACTCGATACAAATGACAGCACAGGGCATATCTCTGTCACGGCAGCCTGGAATGAGCTCCTATGGTTCACTGCCTCGAACGGGCATCAAACATCTCAAGCCTGATGTCCCTCCCAAACCCTCTGTAGTCTCACTCTCAACAAAAGTCAAGTCCAGTGACTCCTGCACATAGTCAGCTTGTTAGCCAGTCAGTCCAATGTGAACAGACAGTAGTGAAAGGTTTTTCTGAAAGAGAGAAAAAAACAGGGAATACTGTACAACTTGCATCTCCTTTTAGTGTTTTTTGTTTTTGGTGTACAGTGGAAAATGCAACAGTTTTTTTTTAAAAAACACTTTCTTTTTATATAAATATGTAAATATTATACAAATGGTTGTCGTCATTTGTTGCCGTCATAGAGCTCACGCTCTGTCTGGCTCCCAGTTCCTTTGTAAGCCCACATGGGAACATGTGCTACTGAAACAGAAGAAGATGATGCTTGTCCTGAATATTTCATCCAACGGCATTCTGTAGCATCCAAGACGGTGGCTCTCTTGTTTGTGGTGTCTTTGGCCACCGGGACTTGACTTGATACTTTATCATGCTGGTAAAAGCACATAAGAAGACAGCCCGGGGAGTTTGGAGAGTAATCGTTGTACAGTACCTTGAGGACTGGGGAATCTGAGTGAGCAGGCACTCAGAGAGACTGAGCTCAGACTGAATGGACAGATGGCTGCCTGAGTTCTTTCGGAAACTGTGAAAAGCCTCTCAGTGTTACAGCAATCAAGTCCTGCCTGGGTTAGAGGGAAAGCCTGGGCCAGAAGAATCCTCTACTGTACTGGTTACTGAATAACACATGACTGTTAATACTAATAGCTCGTTGTATTTATTTTTATTAAGTGCTTTTGAAAAAAAAAAAAAAAGACTGACTTTCTAGGCTCGGAGAGAGAGAGAGGACAGAGAAGAGATCTTTTAATATTAATTAATCAAGTGTGAGAAAAAAAACTTATTTAAAGTCATTAAACTGGAGCCAGTACAACTTTCTTGATGACTGAAGGTCCACTAGGTCTTACTGAGTGCTCAGTGGGGCCTGCAGCTTGAGATATATGTGAAGAGGAGGAGATATTTATTTAAACTGTGCCAGACAGGGACTTTTACCTTCATGGACCAGACTTTCCATTGTTTTAGACCAATCATAAAAAAAGACTTCCTAAATCTCACCCTTTCACTCCTCCAATGAGCCCCCCCTCTCCCCCCCTCCCAATCAGCACTGTGGTTTTGTGTGAGTCGGTAACATTTGTCCTGATTGGTTGCTGGCTTACCAGTGCCATCAAAGCTCACTGTTGCATGTTGCAAATATAAGAAAAACCAGCTGCAGCAACAGTATGGGAATCTGCATACACACACACATACAAAAAGAAGCTGTAAGTGACGCTGCAAGCGAACGGAGCGTCGCCTCCGTCTTGGAACGTTATCGTCTTTTCTACCGGCGTCACACAGATGAGCAGGCGAAAAAAAAAAAAAAAAAATTATAAAAACATCTGTATTGCCTGCTTCTTTTTTCCACATGTAAATTTGTGCCTTACACCCTAAAGTAGTGACAATGTTTTCTTTCATAGCTGTTAACTTTGTCTCCTTGTAGTATTTTTTATTTTTCTTACATCATGATATTTCCCTGGTTTGATAAAAATGCAATTAAAGAATGTAGGTGTTATTGTTGTAATTCTGGTCCCTAGACATAACACACTTACCGTCCAGAGGGAAGAGAGGAAGCAGGAGTCTCTTTCCTCTTTTCACTCTCTCACACACATGACACACACACACACACACACTCATCTTTGTGGTTCATTTCTGATTGTGCCATTAATGCGCTTAAAGCAACCCTTTATGTTGTGCTGGCAGTGTTGATGAAGACGTTGTGAGTGTTTTTGATTTTCTATTTTATACAATTTAAAAGTCCTGGTATTTGTTTTTACTTTTTTTTCTGCTGTCTCTTTGTTTGGAGTGATGGTTAATTGACTGATTAACTGAACAATTAACATTTGTTACTTGAGAAGGCCAATGTACGTGTATCTTTCTGGTGCACTGCAATAATAATGCAACGACAACACCATAGCGAACGTACAGAATGGGATTACACGTAAGCACCCAGTGTACTAACACAGTTGTTGGCTTCTTCTTTGCATCATAACACTTCTTTGTTAGGCAGTTGCATAAACAGGCTGGTTCCTGTGAAGAAAGTTGACATTTTAAAACAGTGATATTAAAAAAATGTACCTTATTTAACCCCCTTTTTAAAAAAAAAAAAAGAGAAAACACAGTTTGAGGACGTTTAGAGATACGTTTTTATTTTGCTTCACTAACTCTCATTATCAGGGCCTTAAGAATGGCTGAGAGTTTGACTAATCTGACCTTTTTTTTCTTCTTTCATCTACTTTACTTAAGGATTTTTATTGACCCCCCCCAACACGTAAATCAACGGAGCACTCCCTTAGTGTTATATGTGTAGATAGGTAAAAGTTTTCTTAATATCAAGCAATTTTCTGTTTCTCAACGGAGGAAAGCCAACTATGTCTCAATCCACAGCTAGCGTGAGAAAGGATGTGTAGGATCTATGACCTGACTAACATATGTGTACATAGAAGTTCGCAGGGTTTGGTTGCAAATGACGGGGTCATGGGTAATGCATTAGGTCAAAGTGGGAGCCACAGGGAAGTTGCCCCTTCAGAAACATGGTCTGGGGTCAGCTGAGACAGTTATAGCAGTGATTAGTTAAGGCTATGATCAAAGTGCAAATGACCCATGATTAGTATGAAGGGTTGTGTTTACTTCATACTTCCAGATTACCACTGCAGTTTAGACTGGTAACTGGGCACTACAAGGCCCTATTTAAACCCTCCAGTGGATTCAGGTGTGCATGAGCCAGCAACTTTCCCAAGCCTACAATAATGCTGATCTACAACTTAATATTTCTTGTCTCTAGAAATGTTTGGTTGCATCAGCTTCTCGCCTTGGAGAACTGTCGCTTCTACACAGAGTGTGAACAAGAAAATCTGTCTGGGTCAGAAGGTTAAGTGTCCACATCCTGCGTAGAAGAGTAAATTTTGCTGTGGGTGAGTTTCAGATTCTGCAATATCAAGCATTTTGATGTTGGAGTAAAGTTTTAAAGACTGGATTGGGTTTGACTGTAAAGGCTGCTGTGGACAGTGAGGTTCTTTGGTGTGTGCCTTTTTGTCTTTCACCCTTGTTATAATACACTGCTATTAGATGCAAATCGACTCTCTTCTCAACCTTTTGAACTTTGTAAGCTTGTAAGATATTGTGACGTCACAAAGTTTTTTGCCCTACTCTCTCCACTTCCTTAACATCTGATTCACAGCTTAATGTATGTTGTAAAGAAAAAACTCTTTAATTTAATGCAAAATGTAATAAAAAAAAAAAAAGAAAATAAAATTCTTGTCATGAAGATTGTGATATGTCCTTGACTTTTTCCACTTGATTCTTTGCCTGGGGTGGTTATCTTTTTACTGGGAACATCTTTAGTTGTTGAATTTTTGTGCAACACTGTTTGGGGAAAACCAAGCCCAGGTTATGCACAGGATTTGAAGGTTCTTCCGATATAGACTCCTTTTTAAGGAAAATAATGTACTCTTGTGAGCTCAAGTATACTATTCTTCTTTGTTTGTAAAACCTTACGCCAACCCCTGGAGATCTGAGTAACCTTTCCTCAGAATAAGATCCTACTTCCTGATACAAATCACTTCTGAGTGGATGAAGTGATTTAAACTGAAGTGAAAATGATTTCTTTAACTTCATATCTAATATGTGAAAAAATACAAGGTTATGAACAAAGAGAAGAGGTCTGTACTGTATTTACTATTGATCCCTTTGGTTAAATGAGGCAAACAATTTGATGGAGGTTGGAGGCAGATTTCTGTCTGGCAGACTAGTACAGGACTGGAAATCGTCTTTTAAACTACTTTGTATAATTGTCCACAGAGGCATTAGTGTAGTGTAAATTTGAGGTAATGAATTTAATCGCATATAATCAATAAACTTTTCAAACATATTCTGAGGGAAATTGCAAGGCAGTGGAGAGATTCCAAGACATGGGTGATATTGTCTTCTCTTTTAGTTCCGTTTAAAAGGATTGCAGATGCATTTAGAAAAGCCTGCAGAAAATGAAATGATTTGTTACAAAGTAAAGTTTGAAGGAGTATAAGTGATTGAATATCTGTCTCAATGGCAGAAATGGCTAGATATAGGAAATACAGATGAACAGTTAACCAAATAACATACATAAAGTGGCTACAGTATAATCAAAAATTATTCCCACAGAGAAATATTACCCAAACCAGTTATATTGTGTTAGCTCCCTGTTTAGGTTCAGTCTCCCCGCTCTCATCAGCATAGTTCTCAGCAACAGTGAACTGTTCTCAGTATAAAAAGCTCTAAAAAAGACACTATACACTAACTGCTCAGCACCACACACCAGACAAAGTTGGCCACTGTCTGGTGAACAGAGCTTCATACCTTTTTAAACTTTGACAATGTTTTTAAGAGTCAAACATAATTCCCATTGTAATATGTAGCCTATGTGTTGTTGCCATAATGCCAAGATTGTCCTCTGTGGTGCTTTGAAGGTACAAATTCAACCCAGTGTCCTCATTGAGTTGAAAAATATTTTGAGAGCCTGGGTGTTTAATCTCAGTGACTCAGTCCTAAGGAGAACCCACAGTATCACTTAGCAGGACGGTTATTTGTATAAAGGTGTATTATGTTCTGTCCGTGACAATGAATCAAGCCATGGCACGTGCCTGCTTAGTTTGAAGGGAAAATGTAAACTGAGAAAGAGCACTTGAATAATTTGACAGAGGGGGGAATTAAACTCCCAAACACAAAGGACAATTACAGTTATAATTCACTGCTTGTTAATATAATCTCAAATCATCTTTTTCAACTCTGTATGAACTTAGTGTACAGACAGTATTACTTTAGTCATGAAAACAAATCTCATCACTTTCAGTGCATTAATGTTGACTAACACTGACCAGAACAGCTCCTGTTTCAAATCTGGGTCTCCAGTTTCATATGTTAGCACATTCTTGATATCATTTTGTCAGGAAATGTGGCTTTGGCAGGGAGTTCGACACTTGAGCCTTTGATCTTCAGGTGAGTCATAATTCACAAGCGTTGGTAGAAGTCAGACTGTGCCTCGAGATCAGATAACCAGGATGTGGTGCAGCTAATGAGGCCTGTCGCTGCCTTCACAATGCTGCATTGTGCAGTCACCATTCAGGCACCCGTGTGTTGTTGTGCTACTCAGAGATCAAGATGCAGATATTCACCACTAAGTCTTTCCCAACATGACAAGAGCACAATCATATCTAGTGGTTACTAGTGTGAGCGATGTTATCACAGAGTTAGTCAGAGTGTGGCTCGATGACCTCAAAGGTTGGAATCTAAGGGGTCAAAACAGGTGAATCATATGACTCTGTGTGTTGGTGTGTGTGGAGAGAGAGGTGGGGTGTATGATTTGACATTGAGATAAAGACAAGTCAAAGTCGGGACAGATATCAGGTTATATCTTTGAAAGACACAAGTAATCCAGTGCATGCAACTTAATCTGTGTCATAATGTAATATACTGTAAACCACAATCCTAATGTAAGCGAGTGGTTTTATTAGTTCAGCACACTTCAGTTAGTGAATAGACCTTATGTGTGTCACTTGTCTTTAAGTTGGTTATCGTGTATATAATACATAGAGTGTTTACAGGTTCTCTTAATGTTATGAAATCAGTTCAGTTGAATACAGATGCTTTTAGAAGCAAGTGCACAATGTGGTGTGAGATGTGTTTGGAGTGCACAACAAGCTTGATGTGTGGATAGTCATGTTTCTGTCACTGTTTGCTGCTTTTATTCATTTAAGGTTCCATTCATGGCAAATTCATGGAAAACATATAGTTTCTGTTGGACAAACTTTCTGTTCATGGCTTGTGTTGCTTTAGCCTGCACTGTTTAGATGGTGAGTGGGACAAGAGTTAATCACATTATATTATATATATTTTATGTCATGTCACTTCATGTCATGTCACATCATGTCATGCCATGCCATGCCATAAATTTTACTAGTTAACCTCCAATATCCAGTGTTGTCGCTGTATACTTTTTGTTAATGCAGGTACATTCATTAAAATTAGGAACATATTTCAGTGGCACTAAACAATTCAGCAGTAACACAAAACACATTCTCCAGAAGATCCATTAAATTTAGTCCATACATCTCAAAAATTAGTATAATAACCTTCATTATGGTCAGATTTATAGCAGGGCTCTTGTATTAAACTGCATTAGCTTTAGCTAGATGTCCCTAATAAACTGGAAACTGAGTGTGCATAATTCAATAACTGAGAGAAACGAGGAGGAGAAATCTTTCGATGAAGGATTTCTTGATGTTAACAATCCCTGCCGCTGTGTTACTGCAGATTCCAGTAAAGAGACAGCTGTGGCATTGCAATGGTTTTGTGGCTTCATACACTAAATACCTTAATGCATCTAGTGAAGTAAATATGTATTGCTCTTTGATTAGAAGTCACTGTGGAAATAGTGCGTGCTGCAGATCTTACCAAAGTGTAAATCACTAGCAGTCACTGCATTCGCTCATGACTTGACATTATGACCTGTCGATCCAAGAGCTTAGTGGCTGTTTTCCTTGCCAGCGACAGCTACAGAGGGCAGTCTGCCAGACTTCCAATGATCCCGGCAACAAACCAGCCACCCAGTGGTCGGCCAGCAGACCGGCTAACCAGTCAGCTAGCCAGTCAGCAAGCCAGCCATTAAACCCTTCAGCCGGCCTTTAAGTTAACCATCTAGACATTCATGCTGCCATCCAGGCTCCTGAGCCCCACCTTTCTTGCACAACTCTAATCCACCCTACATGATCGTGGCCTGGCAGTGCTCATTTCGACTGCCCTGCAATCTGTGGTCACAACAAGCTTAGCCGTGTGCTAATCCTCGCCGTCCCATCCAGCTATCATTATCCCCACACTGATACTTTCTGCATCCGCTCCTGGCACACATCCTTGTTTTTTTTATTTTATTTATTTTTTATTATTATTATTATTTCATGTGTTTTTTCTGTCAGAAAGTGAAATGGTTGCTGCAGGTAGAGCACAAAAGAAAGAGACACAAAGGCTCAAAAAGATAGACAGATAAACAAACGGAAGAGATAATTATCTGCCAAATTAAAAAAAAAAAGCCTGCATAGATAGTCAAAATACAGACAGGGAAGTAGACACACATACACACACACACACACACACGCACACACGCACGCACACACACACACACACACACACACACACACACACACACACACACACACACACACACACACACACACNACACACACACACACACACACACACAGTGGTGCTCACACGCATACATAACACACTTCAGAATAATGTGTCCCCTGTGAATCAATACGGCTATCTATGAGTAACTAATAGGGTCTATAGGCCCCTTAATGACCATTCACTATGTTGGTTGGTTTGTCGTTAGTGTGTCATAGAATAAGTTCATGTGAGCTTCATAGCAGAGTCTCTGTGTCTGTTTTACAATTGTGTGTGTGTGTGTGTGTGTGTGTGTGGGTGTGTGTGAGTGTGTGGGTGTGTTAGTCTGTCTGTTGTTACGTCAGTGCAGTGTCATAACTACCACTGAAGACACTAATACTCTAATATCCTCTGTCATTTTTCTGGGAGGAGTTTGCAATCATTAAACCATTAAAAATTTACACTTGGTGGATATTTCATGATGATGGTTCCACTGTCTTTAGACTGTAAAAATTTGATTACTTTCAGGCCAATAAATAAATGAAAGGTTCAGTATATCTCTACCAGTTTATTCCTGGCAGTTTGGCAAAGACCACATTTAGAGCTACATTTAGTGAATTTGAAAATATGATGTCAAATAATCTAACATAATATTAGAGTTTAGATTAAAAGGTTATGCAAAAAATATAAAGGATAATTAAAAATGATTGTTTTTGATGAAGAGTAAGTGGTGAAACTGATCATTTACTTAAGTTACTAAACTACTTTTGCCCTACTATACTATGACTTTTTTTTTTGTTTTACCATACTATGACTTCTTTTTTGCCTTAATATATTATGACTTTTTTACCATACTATACTATGATGTATTTATGTCTTACTATACTGTTTTTTTTTTGCCTTACAAGACTATGACTTTTTATGCCTTATTGTATTATGACGTTTTTTATGACTTTTTATGCCAGACTATACAATGTCGTTTTTATGCCTTATTATATTATGACAGTTTTGTGACTTTTTATGCTTACTATATTATGTCGTTTTTATGCCATACCATACTATGAGGTTTTTAAAACTTTTCATGTCTTACTATACTATGGCGTTTTTATGACTGTTTTGCCGCACTATATGATGATGTTTTTTGATTTTTTTTGGCATTTTTATGCCTAATTATATTATTTCATCTCATGCCTTTCCATATTATGATGTTTTTATGACATTTTATGCCTTAAAATACTATGATGTATTTTTGACATTTTATGCCTTACTATACAATCTCGTTTGATGCCTGACCATACTATGACGTTTTTATGACTTTTTATGCCTTAATATGGTATGATATATTTTTGACATTTCATGCCATACTATACTTTGATGTTTTTTGGCATTTTTCTGCCATGCTATACTAAGATAATTTTTGGCATTTTTATGCCTAATTATATTGTTCCGTCTCATACCTTGCCATCTATGATGTTTTTATGACATTTGATGCCTTTATATACTATGATGTATTTTTGACATTTCATGCCATACTATACTTTGAAGTTTTTTGGCATTTTTATGCCTAATTATATAATTTCGTCTCATGCCTTGCGAGGCTATGACGTTTATATGACCTTTTATGCCTTAATATACTATGATGTATTTTTGACATTTCATGCCATACTATACTTTGAAGTTTTTTGGCATTTTTATGCCTAATTATATAATTTCGTCTCATGCCTTGCGAGGCTATGACGTTTATATGACCTTTTATGCCTTAATATACTATGATGTATTTTTGACATTTCATGCCATACTATACTTTGAAGTTTTTTGGCATTTTTATGCCTAATTATATAATTTCGTCTCATGCCTTGCGAGGCTATGACGTTTATATGACCTTTTATGCCTTAATATACTATGATGTATTTTTGACATTTCATGCCATACTATACTTTGAAGTTTTTTGGCATTTTTATGCCTAATTATATAATTTCGTCTCATGCCTTGCGAGGCTATGACGTTTATATGACCTTTTATGCCTTAATATACTATGATGTATTTTTGACATTTCATGCCATACTATACTTTGAAGTTTTTTGGCATTTTTATGCCTAATTATATAATTTCGTCTCATGCCTTGCGAGGCTATGACGTTTATATGACCTTTTATGCCTTAATATACTATGATGTATTTTTGACATTTCATGCCATACTATACTTTGATGTTTTTTGGCATTTTTCTGCCATACTATACTTTGAAGTTTTTTGGCATTTTTATGCCTAATTATATTGTTTCGTCTCATACCTTGCCATACTATGATGTTTTTATGACATTTGATGCCTTTATATACTATGATGTATTTTTGACATTTTATGCCATACTATACTGTGACGTTTTTTGGCATGTTTCTGCCATACTATACTAAGATCTTTTTTGGCATTTTTATGCCTTACTATACCATCTCGTTTGATGCCTGACCATACTATGACGTTTTTTGGCATTTTTCTGCCATACTATACTTAGAGGTTTTTTAGTATTTTTATGCCTAATTATATAATTTCGTCTCATGCCTTGCCAGGCTATAATGTTTTTATGAC
>NW_019174545.1:3322850-3455371 GCF_002260705.1 Seriola dumerili | reverse complement strand
ATTATATTATTTCTTCTCATGCCTTGCCAGGCTATAATGTTTTTATGACCTTTTATGCCTTAATATACTATGATGTATTTTTCACATTTTATGCCATACTATACTATGATGTCTTTTGGCATTTTTCTGCCATGCTAAGAGGTTTTTTAGTATTTTTTGCCTAATTATATAATTTCGTCTCATGCCTTGCCAGGCTATAATGTTTTTATGACTTTTTATGCCTTAATATACTATGATGTATTTTTGACATTTTATGCCATACTATACTATGATGTCTTTTGGCATTTTTCTGCCATGCTATATTTAGAGGTTTTTTAGTATTTTTATGCCTAATTATATAATTTCGTCTCATGCCTTGCCAGGCTATAATGTTTTTATGACCTTTTATGCCTTAATATACTATGATGTAGTTTTGAAGTTTTATGCCATACTATACTATGACGTTTTTTGGCATTTTTCTGCCATACTATACTTAGAGGTTTTTTAGTATTTTTATGCCTAATTGCATAATTTCGTATCATGCCTTGCCAAGGTATAATGTTTTTATGACTTTTTATGCCTTAATATACTATGATGTATTTTTGACATTTTATGCCATACTATACCATGATGTTTTTTGGCATTTTTCTGCCATACTGTACTTTGAAGTTTTTTGGCATTTTTATGCCTAATTATATTATTTCTTCTCATGCCTTGCCAGGCTATAATGTTTTTATGACCTTTTATGCCTTAATATACTATGATGTATTTTTGACATTTTATGCCATACTATACTATGACGTTTTTTGACATTTTTCTGCCTTACTGTACTATGACTTTTTTTTGGCATTTTTATGGCTAATTATATTATTTCGTCTCATGCCTTGAAATTCTGTGACTTTTTCATGACCTTTTATGCCTTAATATGCTTTGATGTATTTTTGACATTTTATGCCATACTATACTATGACGTTTTTTGGCATTTTTCTGCCATACTATACTAAGATCTTTTTTGGCATTTTTATGCCTAATTATGTAATTTCATCTCATGCCTTGCCATACTATGACGTTTTTATGACATTTTATGCCTTTATATACTATGATGTATTTTTGACATTTTATGCCATACTATACTATGATGTTTTTTGGCATTTTTCTGCCATGCTATACTAAAATCTTTTTTGGCATTTTTATGCCTTACTATACAATCTCATTTGATGCCTGACCATACTATGACGTTTTTATGACTTTTTATGCCTTAATATAGTATGATGTATTTTTGACGTTTTATGCCATACTATACTATGACGTTTTTTGGCATTTTTCTGCCATACTATACTTAGAGGTTTTTTAGTATTTTTATGCCTAATTATATAATTTCGTCTCATGCCTTGCCAGGCTATGACGTTTATATGACCTTTTATGCCTTAATATACTATGATGTTTTTTTGACGTTTTTTGCCATACTATACTATGACGTTTTTTGGCATTTTTCTGCCATACTATACTAAGATCTTTTTTGGCATTTTTATGCCTTACTATACAATCTCATTAGATGCCTGACCATACTATGACGTTTTTATGACTTTTTATGCCTTAATATAGTATGATGTATTTTTGACATTTCATACCATACTATACTTTGATGTTTTTTTGGCATTTTTCTGCCATACTGTACTTTGAAGTTTTTTGGCATTTTTATGCCTCATTATATTATTTCTTCTCATGCTTTGCCAGGCTATAATGTTTTTATGACCTTTTATGCCTTAATATACTATGATGTATTTTTCACATTTTATGCCATACTATACTATGATGTTTTTTGGCCTTTTTCTGCCATACTAAGCGGTTTTTTAGTATTTTTATGCCTTACTATACAATCTCGTTTGATGCCTGACCATACTATGACGTTTTTATGACTTTTTATGCCTTAATATAGTATGATGTATTTTTTACGTTTTTTGCCATACTATACTATGACGTTTTTTGGCATTTTTCTGCCATGCTATACTAAAATCTTTTTTGGCATTTTTATGCCTTACTATACAATCTCATTTGATGCCTGACCATACTATGACGTTTTTATGACTTTTTATGCCTTAATATAGTATGATGTATTTTTGACGTTTTATGCCATACTATACTGTGACGTTTTTTGGCATTTTTCTGCCATACTATACTTAGAGGTTTTTTAGTATTTTTATGCCTAATTATATAATTTCGTCTCATGCCTTGCCAGGCTATGACGTTTATATGACCTTTTATGCCTTAATATACTATGATGTTTTTTTGACGTTTTTTGCCATACTATACTATGACGTTTTTTGGCATTTTTCTGCCATGCTAAACTAAGATGTTTTTTGGCACTTTTATGCCTAATTATGTAATTTCATCTCATGCCTTGCCATACTATGACGTTTTTATGACATTTTATGCCTTTATATACTATGATGTATTTTTGACATTTTATGCCATACTATACTTAGAGGTTTTTTAGTATTTTTACGCCTAATTATATAATTTCTTCTCATGCCTTGCCAGGCTATAATGTTTTTATGACGTTTTATGCATTAATATACTATGGTGTATTTTTGACATTTTATGCCATACTATACTATGATGTTTTTTGGCATTTTTCTGCCATACTATACATTGAAGTTTTTTGGCATGTTTAGGCCTGATTATATTATTTCTTCTCATGCCTTGCCAGGCTATAATGTTTTTATGACCTTTTATGGCTTAATATACTATGATGTATTTTTGACATTTTATGCCATACTATACTATGATGTTTTTTGGCATTTTTCTGCCATGCTAAACTAAGATGTTTTTTGGCACTTTTATGCCTAATTATGTAATTTCATCTCATGCCTTGCCATACTATGACGTTTTTATGACATTTTATGCCTTTATATACTATGATGTATTTTTGACATTTTATGCCATACTATACTTAGAGGTTTTTTAGTATTTTTACGCCTAATTATATAATTTCTTCTCATGCCTTGCCAGGCTATAATGTTTTTATGACGTTTTATGCATTAATATACTATGGTGTATTTTTGACATTTTATGCCATACTATACTATGATGTTTTTTGGCATTTTTCTGCCATACTATACATTGAAGTTTTTTGGCATGTTTAGGCCTGATTATATTATTTCTTCTCATGCCTTGCCAGGCTATAATGTTTTTATGGCCTTTTATGGCTTAATATACTATGATGTATTTTTGACATTTCATGCCATACTATACTATGATGTATCCTAATTATATAATTTCGTCTCATGCCTTGCCAGGCTATAATGTTTTTATGGCCTTTTATGGCTTAATATACTATGATGTATTTTTGACATTTCATGCCATACTATACTATGATGTATCCTAATTATATAATTTCGTCTCATGCCTTGCCAGGCTATAATGTTTTTATGGCCTTTTATGGCTTAATATACTATGATGTATTTTTGACATTTCATGCCATACTATACTATGATGTATCCTAATTATATAATTTCGTCTCATGCCTTGCCAGGCTATAATGTTTTTATGGCCTTTTATGGCTTAATATACTATGATGTATTTTTGACATTTCATGCCATACTATACTATGATGTATCCTAATTATATAATTTCGTCTCATGCCTTGCCAGGCTATAATGTTTTTATGGCCTTTTATGGCTTAATATACTATGATGTATTTTTGACATTTCATGCCATACTATACTATGATGTATCCTAATTATATAATTTCGTCTCATGCCTTGCCAGGCTATAATGTTTTTATGGCCTTTTATGGCTTAATATACTATGATGTATTTTTGACATTTCATGCCATACTATACTATGATGTATCCTAATTATATAATTTCGTCTCATGCCTTGCCAGGCTATAATGTTTTTATGGCCTTTTATGGCTTAATATACTATGATGTATTTTTGACATTTCATGCCATACTATACTATGATGTATCCTAATTATATAATTTCGTCTCATGCCTTGCCAGGCTATAATGTTTTTATGGCCTTTTATGGCTTAATATACTATGATGTATTTTTGACATTTCATGCCATACTATACTATGATGTATCCTAATTATATAATTTCGTCTCATGCCTTGCCAGGCTATAATGTTTTTATGGCCTTTTATGGCTTAATATACTATGATGTATTTTTGACATTTCATGCCATACTATACTATGATGTATCCTAATTATATAATTTCGTCTCATGCCTTGCCAGGCTATAATGTTTTTATGGCCTTTTATGGCTTAATATACTATGATGTATTTTTGACATTTCATGCCATACTATACTATGATGTATCCTAATTATATAATTTCGTCTCATGCCTTGCCAGGCTATAATGTTTTTATGGCCTTTTATGGCTTAATATACTATGATGTATTTTTGACATTTCATGCCATACTATACTATGATGTATCCTAATTATATAATTTCGTCTCATGCCTTGCCAGGCTATAATGTTTTTATGGCCTTTTATGGCTTAATATACTATGATGTATTTTTGACATTTCATGCCATACTATACTATGATGTATCCTAATTATATAATTTCGTCTCATGCCTTGCCAGGCTATAATGTTTTTATGGCCTTTTATGGCTTAATATACTATGATGTATTTTTGACATTTCATGCCATACTATACTATGATGTATCCTAATTATATAATTTCGTCTCATGCCTTGCCAGGCTATAATGTTTTTATGGCCTTTTATGGCTTAATATACTATGATGTATTTTTGACATTTCATGCCATACTATACTATGATGTATCCTAATTATATAATTTCGTCTCATGCCTTGCCAGGCTATAATGTTTTTATGGCCTTTTATGGCTTAATATACTATGATGTATTTTTGACATTTCATGCCATACTATACTATGATGTATCCTAATTATATAATTTCGTCTCATGCCTTGCCAGGCTATAATGTTTTTATGGCCTTTTATGGCTTAATATACTATGATGTATTTTTGACATTTCATGCCATACTATACTATGATGTATCCTAATTATATAATTTCGTCTCATGCCTTGCCAGGCTATAATGTTTTTATGGCCTTTTATGGCTTAATATACTATGATGTATTTTTGACATTTCATGCCATACTATACTATGATGTATCCTAATTATATAATTTCGTCTCATGCCTTGCCAGGCTATAATGTTTTTATGGCCTTTTATGGCTTAATATACTATGATGTATTTTTGACATTTCATGCCATACTATACTATGATGTATCCTAATTATATAATTTCGTCTCATGCCTTGCCAGGCTATAATGTTTTTATGGCCTTTTATGGCTTAATATACTATGATGTATTTTTGACATTTCATGCCATACTATACTATGATGTATCCTAATTATATAATTTCGTCTCATGCCTTGCCAGGCTATAATGTTTTTATGGCCTTTTATGGCTTAATATACTATGATGTATTTTTGACATTTCATGCCATACTATACTATGATGTATCCTAATTATATAATTTCGTCTCATGCCTTGCCAGGCTATAATGTTTTTATGGCCTTTTATGGCTTAATATACTATGATGTATTTTTGACATTTCATGCCATACTATACTATGATGTATCCTAATTATATAATTTCGTCTCATGCCTTGCCAGGCTATAATGTTTTTATGGCCTTTTATGGCTTAATATACTATGATGTATTTTTGACATTTCATGCCATACTATACTATGATGTATCCTAATTATATAATTTCGTCTCATGCCTTGCCAGGCTATAATGTTTTTATGGCCTTTTATGGCTTAATATACTATGATGTATTTTTGACATTTCATGCCATACTATACTATGATGTATCCTAATTATATAATTTCGTCTCATGCCTTGCCAGGCTATAATGTTTTTATGGCCTTTTATGGCTTAATATACTATGATGTATTTTTGACATTTCATGCCATACTATACTATGATGTATCCTAATTATATAATTTCGTCTCATGCCTTGCCAGGCTATAATGTTTTTATGGCCTTTTATGGCTTAATATACTATGATGTATTTTTGACATTTCATGCCATACTATACTATGATGTTTTTTGGCCTTTTTCTGCCATACTAAGAGGTTTTTTAGTATTTTTATGCCTTACTATACCATCTCGTTTGATGCCTGACCATACTATGACGTTTTTATGACTTTTTATGCCTTAATATAGTATGATGTATTTTTGACGTTTTATGCCATACTATACTATGACGTTTTTTGGCATTTTTCTGCCATGCTATACTAAGATCTTTTTTGGCATTTTTATGCCAAATTATATTATTTCGTCTCATGCCTTGCCATACTATGATGTTTTTATGACGTTTTATGCCTTAATATACTATGATGTTTTTTGACATTTTATGCCATACTATACTATGACGTTTTTTGGCATTTTTCTGCCATACTATACTTAGAGGTTTTTTAGTATTTTTATGCCTACTTATATAATTTCGTCTCATGCCTTGCCAGGCTGTAATGTTTTTATGACTTTTTATGCCTTAATATAGTATGATGTATTTTTGACATTTTATGCCATACTATACTATGACGTTTTTTGGCATTTTTCTGCCATACTATACTTAGAGGTTTTTTAGTATTTTTATGCCTACTTATATAATTTCGTCTCATGCCTTGCCAGGCTGTAATGTTTTTATGACTTTTTATGCCTTAATATAGTATGATGTATTTTTGACATTTTATGCCATACTATACTATGACGTTTTTTGGCATTTTTCTGCCATACTATACTTAGAGGTTTTTTAGTATTTTTATGCCTACTTATATAATTTCGTCTCATGCCTTGCCAGGCTGTAATGTTTTTATGACTTTTTATGCCTTAATATAGTATGATGTATTTTTGACATTTTATGCCATACTATACTATGACGTTTTTTGGCATTTTTCTGCCATACTATACTTAGAGGTTTTTTAGTATTTTTATGCCTACTTATATAATTTCGTCTCATGCCTTGCCAGGCTGTAATGTTTTTATGACTTTTTATGCCTTAATATAGTATGATGTATTTTTGACATTTTATGCCATACTATACTATGATGTTTTTCGGCATTTTTCTGCCATACTATACTTTAATGCCTTACTGTACTATGACGTTTTCATGATTTTTTATGCCTTAAAATACTATGACAGTTTCATGATTTTTTTATTCCTTACTATACAATAACAGTTTTATGAAGTTTTATGACTTAGTATATAATGATATTTTTTGATATTTTAATGACTTAAAATTCTACGATGTTTTCATGCCTTTTTATGCCTTACTATACTTTAACATTTTTTTTGCCTTACTATACTGTTTATTTTTTATGACTGTTTTATCCTTACCATACTATGTCATATTTATGACTTTCATGCCTTACTATAACATGATGTTTTTATGACATTTTATGCCTTACCTTTATATGTCGCTTTTATGACTTACCGTACTATGATGTTTTTATGACTTTTTATGCCTTACTATACTATGTCGTTTTTATGCCTCGCCATGCTATGACGTTTTTATGAGTTTTCATGCCACACTATACAATGACAGTTTTATGATCTTTTATGCCTTACTATCCTATTTTGTTTTTATCCCTTACCATACTATGACATTTTATGACTTTTTATGCCATACTATACAATGACAGTTTTATGATTTTTTATGCCTTACTATACAATGATGTTTTGTGATATTTTAACGCCTTACTATATTATACTATACGCCACACTATATTTCAATCAGCAGACACTCATTTGTGTAAACAAACAAACTTTTATTGCCATGTGTAAAACGAGAGAGGAAAAGTGAGAGATGTGAGAATCTTTGGCGATCCGACCCCATCATGATGTCATCACATTTGAAAAAGGGGGTGAGGCTATGTGAAACATAGGAAACTCCCCCGGGGTCTAGACACTGGTGGTAGTCCAGGAGATAGGAAGAGGAGAAGCTGGAGATCTGGATGTGATGAGGAGTGATGATGGGCTCAACCTGACTGGATATGAAGACTGGAGGTACAAAGGGATGAAGGAGGTTGCAGCAAACGCCCTGAAAAAAAAGTTGACAGCAGGATTAAGAGGAACAAATTTAATTTAATTGGTTACCAAAGACCTGAAATAAGCTGATTACAAGGAGTGGGGTGAGATAGGTCAGAACGAGACATTGTAAATGCAACATAAAAGAAATAGTCTTCCTGATTGAACTTACTCTAAGCTTCATTTTTTTGACTTACTATACTATGACGTTTTTTCTGACATTTTATGCCATAATATACGATGTCATTTCTATGCCTTTTATACCTTACTATACCATGACGTTTTTAAGACTTTTCATGCCTTACTACACTATGAAGTTTTGTCATTCTTTATGCCTTATTACACTAAGTCTTTTCTATGCCTTACTTTACTATGATGGTTTTATGACTTTTTATGCCTGACTATACTATGTCGTTTTTATGACTTTTTATGCCTTACTATACTTTGACGTTTTTATGAATTTTTAATGCCTTTTATGCCTATTATACTGTATCGTTTTAAAGTCTTTCAATATAATGATGTTTTTATGACTTTTTATGCCTTACTATACTATCTTGTTTTTATACCTTACTAAACTATAACGTTTTTATGACTTTGTATGCCTTACTGTACTATGACGTTTTTATGACTTTGTATGCCTTACTATACTATGATGTTTTTATACCTTACTATACTATGATGTTTTTATGACTTTTTATGCCTTAATATAGTATGATGTATTTTTGACATTTTATGCCATACTATACTATGATGTTTTCTGGCATTTTTCTGGCATACTATACTTTGAAGTATTTTGGCATTTTTATGCCAAATTATATTATTTCGTCTCATGCCTTGCCATACTATGATGTTTTTATGACGTTTTATGCCTTAATATACTATGATGTTTTTTGACATTTTATGCCATACTATACTATGACGTTTTTTGGCATTTTTCTGCCATACTATACTAAGATCTTTTTTGGCATTTTTATGCCTTACTATACCATCTCGTTTGATGCCTGACCATACTGTGACGTTTTTATGACTTTTTATGCCTCAATATAGTATGATGTATTTTTGACGTTTTATGCCATACTATACTTTGACGTTTTTTGGCATTTTTCTGCCATACTATACTTAGAGGATTTTTAGTATTTTTATGCCTAATTATATAATTTCGTCTCATGCCTTGCCATACTATGATGTTTTTATGACATTTTATGCCTTAATATACTATGATGTATTTTTGACATTTCATGCCATACAATACTTTGACGATTTTGGCATTTTTCTGCCATACTATATTTTGAAGTTTTTTGGCATTCTTATTACTAATTATATTACTTTGCCTCATGCCTTGCCATACTATGATGTTTTTATGGCATTTTATGCCTAAATATAAATGGATGTATTTTTGACATTCCATGCCATACTATACCATGACGTTTTTTGGCATTTTTCTGCCATGCTATACTAAGATCTTTTTTGGCATTTTTATGCCAAATTATATTATTTCGTCTCATGCCTTGCCATACTATGATGTTTTTATGACGTTTTATGCCTTAATATACTATGATGTTTTTTGACATTTTATGCCATACTATACTATGACGTTTTTTGGCATTTTTCTGCCATACTATACTAAGATCTTTTTTGGCATTTTTATGCCTTACTATACCATCTCGTTTGATGCCTGACCATACTGTGACGTTTTTATGACTTTTTATGCCTCAATATAGTATGATGTATTTTTGACGTTTTATGCCATACTATACTTTGACGTTTTTTGGCATTTTTCTGCCATACTATACTTAGAGGATTTTTAGTATTTTTATGCCTAATTATATAATTTCGTCTCATGCCTTGCCATACTATGATGTTTTTATGACATTTTATGCCTTAATATACTATGATGTATTTTTGACATTTCATGCCATACAATACTTTGACGATTTTGGCATTTTTCTGCCATACTATATTTTGAAGTTTTTTGGCATTCTTATTACTAATTATATTACTTTGCCTCATGCCTTGCCATACTATGATGTTTTTATGGCATTTTATGCCTAAATATAAATGGATGTATTTTTGACATTCCATGCCATACTATACTATGATGTTTTTTGGCATTTTTCTGCCATACTATACTTTGAAGTTTTTTGGCATTTTTATGCCTTACTATACCATGTTGTTTGATGCCTGACCATACTATGACGTTTTTATGACTTTTTATGCCTTAATATAGTATGATGTATTTTTGACGTTTTTTGCCATACTATACTATGACGTTTTTTGGCATTTTTCTGCCATGCTATACTAAGATCTTTTTTGGCATTTTTATGCCTAATTATATTATTTCTTCTCATGCCTTGCCAGGCTATAATGTTTTTATGACCTTTTATGCCTTAATATACTATGATGTATTTTTGACATTTTATGCCATACTATACTATGATGTTTTTTGGCATTTTTCTGCCTTACTATACCATCTCGTTTGATGCCTGACCATACTATGACGTTTTTTGGCATTTTTCTGCCATACTATACTTAGAGGTTTTTTAGTATTTTTATGCCTAATTATATAATTTCGTCTCATGCCTTGCCAGGCTATGATGTTTTTATGACTTTTTATGCCTTAATATACTATGATGTTTTTTGGCATTTTTCTGCCATACTATACTTTGAAGTTTTTTGGCATTTTTATGCCTAATTATATTATTTTGTCTCATGCCTTGCCATACTATGATGTTTTTATGACATTTTATGCCTTAATATACTATGAAATATTTTTGGCATTTTTCTGCCATACTATATGATGTCATTTCTATGCCTTTTATACCTTACTATACCATGACGTTTTTAAGACTTTTCATGCCTTACTATACTATGAAGTTTTGTCATTCTTTATGCCTTATTACACTATGTCTTTTCTNATGCCATACTATACTATGATAGTTTTATGATATTTTAATGTCTTACAATATTATGATGTTTTTATGACTTTTTATGCCTTACTATACTATGATGTTTTTATAACTTAATATACTATGATGTTTTTATGACGTTTTATGCTCCACTATAGTACGATGTTTTTATGACTTTTTATGCCTTACTATACTATGACTTTTTATGCCTTACTATACTATGATGTTTTTATGACTTTTTATGCCTTAATATACTATGTTGTTGTTACACCTTACTATACTATGTTGTTTTTATGACTTTTTATGCCTCACTATACTATGTCATTTTTACGACTTTTATGCCTTACTATACCATGACATTTTTTATGAATTTTTATGCCTTACAAGACCATGACATTTTTATGACTTTTTATTCCTTACTATACTATGTTGTTGTTACACCTTACTATACTATGTTGTTTTTATGACTTTTTATGCCTCACTATACTATGTCATTTTTACGACTTTTATGCCTTACTATACCATGACATTTTTTATGAATTTTTATGCCTTACTATACCATGACATTTTCATGACTTTTTATTCCTTACTATACTATGTTGTTGTTACACCTTACTATACTATGTCATTTTTACGGCTTTTATGCCTTACTATACCATGACATTTTCATGACTTTTTATTCCTTACTATACTATGTTGTTGTTACACCTTACTATACTATGTCATTTTTACGGCTTTTATGCCTTACTATACCATGACATTTTCATGACTTTTTATTCCTTACTATACTATGTTGTTGTTACACCTTACTATACTATGTCATTTTTATGACTTTTTATGCTACACTATGCTATGTTGTTTTTATGCCTTAACATACTATGATGTTTTTATTATATTTTATGCCTTACTATACTATGTTGTTTTTTTTACTTTTCAAGCCTTACCATACTATGACTTTTTATGCCTTAATATACTATGTCCTTTTTACACCTTTTAGCCTTAATATACCATGACATTTTTATGAATTTTCATCCCTTACTATACTATGACATTTTTATTACTTTTTATGCCTTACTATACTATAACGTTTTTATTACTTTTTATGCGTTACTATACTATGTCGTTTTTATTACTTTTTATGCCTTACTATAGTATGTCCTTCTTATGCCTTACTATTTTTAGATTTTATACCTTACTATACTATGACATGTAATTCCTTACTATACTATGACCTGTTCTTTTACTACACCATGACATTTTTTGCCTTACTATACTATGTGTTTTTTGTGCCTCACTAAAGTTTTAATTTTTTTCTCCTTAGTATACTTTGTTAAACTGTGTTTATCTGCTCTAATGTAATTGTCAATCCAGGTCATGTCTGCCTTATTAGTTCATTATACAGCAGTAAGTGTTACTGTTATGACCAAGAAGCATCGACTAAGTACATTAGTTTGTGGGGTTACAGCTTTAAATGTTCATCACCAGGATATCCACTTCTGAATCATTTCAGAGTTCAGGCAGCTCTGTCCTTCTCTTTCTTGGATTTGGGTACATTTTAACAACAGCAACCCCAAGATACATACAGAATCTACGTTCGGTAGTCTTTATCTTAAAGTTTTAGTTCTTGTAACGTCAAAAGTACAAACTGAATTTTTCAAAATACAAACAAATATGTAAGAAAACCATCTAATAACTGTGGACAGTACTGGAATAGAAAGCTTGACAGTCAGAGCAACCGTTAGTACTGAGGAGGCTGTGTTAAACGTCTATTGAGGAACATGGACTCATGACCTCAGTATTTCATTTGTTCTGAAATCCTCACTTTCTTCCTGACAGTATGTCTCCCTTTTTGTCCATATGCACTGTGTGTGTGTCTGTGGATGTGGATGTGTGTGTGTATATATACAGTTGTTCTCTCTATGAATGTCTCTAATCCTGGACTCTGAGGAAAAACAAATCTTCCAGAGGAGACGCAGAGCTTATTGCTGCTCTATTGTAAACCGGCCCCAGCAGACTACTCTTCACAGTAAATTAGAATATAACAAAAAATACTGGATTAGTTTTGGCCAGAGTTACTGTGTCTGCACTTTTGTTAAGTATTATAATGGTATACAATGCCAAACCTGTTGTTAAATACTGAATATAATCATTCTAAAAAAGAAAAAGTCAGTGGTCATAAAGCATCAGAGTGGTAATCTCCACTTCAACGAGGATCTCTGTGGTTTAACGGCCAGCAACAATCTTTCACATTGCACCTTATGTCTTGTGCACTGAAAAATATCTGCTCCAATTCATTTTAAGCTGATTAGGTCTTGCAGTAATCTGGATGTTGGCCAAAATACAGTGCAGAGCAGACATTATTGCCTTGTCAAATACATAAAAGCACACTAGAGACTTTTTTACCCTTGTAGGGAGCACATTAACACATCTCAAGCACTTAAGCTGCACTAAATGTACCTTTAAGGCATTTGGGTGGCCTTTTCTGTCAAGTGGAGAGATCTATAAAGGTGTAAACAATGAAACCGAACTCCATGCTGCTTCTGCTATTGAGTCATTAAAGCCTGGTAGCCACAGAGTGCAAAGACAAATTCAAAGAGATTAAAATATAGTATGACTTACAATACAACATTATGCAGATATAATATATATATATATATATATAACATATATATATAAGTACAACTGAGCAGATTTAAACTAAATACAGTGTAGACAGTCACTGTGCGGCTGATGACATAGCCTTCAGATTATGTGAGTGTACACCTTTTCTTTCTGAGAAATATAATGCCTACATTCATACAAGATTCAAAATGTGTGTTGCATCCAGTGTTCCATTTGCAATA
This sequence comes from Seriola dumerili, assembly GCF_002260705.1. NCBI lineage: Eukaryota > Metazoa > Chordata > Actinopteri > Carangiformes > Carangidae > Seriola > Seriola dumerili. Next base: position 3,441,565 of record NW_019174545.1, on the reverse strand, counting down.
AACTTGCATTTGTTCCATGAACTTTAACCGGGAATCCATTAAAATTTCCTTGAAACGGTCTTATGCTGGGATGGCTCACTGAGAAAGCAAAGATGCACTGAAGGGATGGGTAGAGACGCCAAACATTGTCGTGATGATAACAGCCTATTCTTGCATGATTTCCAGCGTACTAAAGCATGCATCATTCAGCTCAAACTTCTCAGAGACCGAGAAGAATCCAGCAGAAGATTCTCAGTGAGGATTCACAGGAACGAGGGTGAGAGCAACTGTCTCTCACGCTTTGAAAAAAAGCCTTGGGCTGTGAAGAAGAAGCAAGAGGAGTATACCTCTGAGACTTGTGATGGCAGAGCGAGCAGGGAAAAGAGTCAAGCCTTGTTCTGCCGTTATAAGCTCTGCACTGCACACACTGACGAACAAGCAGGGGAGAAATTGGCAGTGGGAATAAGGGCAAGACGGTGTAAATTTGGAGCACAAAAGGCTTAAGGGGGCACTGTGCATGCATCCCTGTGGCCCCCGTGCACACACACATGCAGTACTGTATCACAGGGCTTAAGAGGTGGCTGAGGAGAATGACTGGCGAGGGGATCAAAACAAAGCCCGTGGGTGATATTGGAGGGGGAGCTCAGGGACTTGGGTTGGAAGTCTGCTCCTCAACCACCGCTCATATGCACATTCGGATATGCACACACTCACACACGTGTCTAAGGGCGCAATGTCCATAAGAGAAGTAGAGATAACCCAAAAAGACACACCACCATGACAGAAAAGTCAAACTTGTGTATTCACGCACGCATGCACGCACGCATGCACGCACGCACACACACACACACAGCATAAGGCTCTAACTGGTTGATATTGCCAGGAGTGCAAGGATAATCCTGTGAAACTGTGTTTGTGTGGAGAAACTTAGTTTCAGTGGCCAAGAGAAAACACCCTCCAAACGTTGAGAGAAGATGCCAATCAACTTTACACCACAATAATCTGTGACCTGGTTTCTAAATGCTGTCAGCCTCTCTGATGGGTGAAAATAACAACAACACAGCTACATCCAATTATTTTCGTTTCAGGGCACTTCAACGTTTTCTGTAAACATGCCTGCCATTTTCAAAGTCATACTTCAGAGCTACAATTGGCCCGATCAGAGCACCATATGAGTATATATATATATATATAGTGTGGAACAAATAGTGTGAGTTGTATCTGCAAAAGGCTTTCGTGTGATGTAGCATTTCTCCAACAGCGTAGGTGCAACGAGTAGCAGGGAAATGTGGTGATAATTTAGGGAGAACTGAGAAGTCCTAATTTATGGGAGCGCAGTTCCCATTAATGGTGTCACCCTGTGAAGAACCCAGAGTCACCACTGGGGTGACAAAGATATAAATGGAAAATGTCACTTGATTCATGCTTTTGCATATGTTGTTAATTTTACACAGGACAGACTAATCAGTGTGTTTGAGTATAAACAACTCCCTCCCAAAGCCATAAACCCAAGCAGCTAGATTGCTTTCTGCGGTATGAGCATCTTGAATAAAAGTGAATATGGAACTGATTTTGTGGGAATGATATAAAACTATCAGTTTGAAGTCAGAAAGCTTTTTCAAGAATATTGGCCTTGCTCTCTATGTCTCAATAAGATACAGCACCGAGGAAGATTTGTGCTTTTGTGGAGACCATACATTTCCTGAAGTTTTTTCTATTTCTTTTTCTGTTGACGTATACTGTATGTTTAACCTTAAATATGGCAAAGTAGTCTAAAGGTGTCAGTTTGCTTCAACTGAAGTGCATGTTGGATGGTCAAACAGTTTCTGCAGCGATTGGCCAAGTGTGCAGAGGAGAGGACTTTCTCTCAAGCACTCTTCTTAGTTTTTTTTTCACGCAATGACTTTTGTCAATTTTCATGTGTACAACCAAATGTAACTCTGAGAAGATATTATCCAAAGCTGTCCTCCATTTAAATGATTATCATGTATCACTGCTTGCTCTGACAGCTGTTTTGTTTTTTTGCCCCACTTTCAAATGTGGACCACCAAAATAGCTATAAAAACTTATGCGTTCAAATGTGGTCGTTTTGAACACTTTGGCAATTAAACAGTGACTGTGAGTAATCAGAATTCAGTACTGAGTTCGGGTGTTCTCTGAGACCCAAAATGTTAAAATATTAATAAGTAAATACAATGTTGAATAAATGTTTAAAACTCAGCTTTGTTTCATCGTGCTTATTTTGAAAGTAAAAGTTCATTGCAGGTCACTCTTATTCACTTCAGCAGCTCTTATTTCAATGTGTTCTTTTTCTCTTATTGTTTCACGGCATTTTTTTTCCTCTATTTTATTTATTTCAAATTGCAAATAATTACAATACAATTATGTGATTGGCTATTTGCTCATTCAAATCAAAGCAATTTTTATGCAAGGTATTTTTCACATTTATACGATGTAAATGAATGTAAATCTTAATTAATGTATTGATAGGTGGTATCCACTCACATTAATATCTGAACTCATGTGAAGAAATCTTCATTATTAGAACTTCTATTATGGTCCTTGACCCAGAACTTGTGTCAGTGTCCCTGCAGTCATTAAAAACGTGAGAGGAAAAGGTCAAAAGAGTAGTGTGTTGAAAGTTTCACCTCCCTCACACCCTCTCAGGCCACTGTGACAGGGGACAGGAGTGAAAACATGCACATGTGAAAGCTTCCACATACTTGTTAATTTGCTGACGGGGGCTTCATCCATCTACTCTGACCGAGGGAATAGACTTTGTCATCTTGTTTTGCTTTTCCACCCTATGGAAATGTACTGTAACAGATTACTTTACTTGAGAACACAGCTCCATCTGCTTCTTTATGCTTTGATGGGGTTCATTTTAGTCCTGTCATTTCTCTTTATTTTATATAATCTTTCAGTGCATTTTTGTTTGTATGGCCCTTGCCCTACAATGCCTTCACTGTTGCATCAGAATCAGAAAAAAATTGATCCCCACAGGGATAGTGCTTTGTTACAATTGCTCAGCACAACAAGTTAAGAATTTAAAAAAAAAAAAGCAGTAGTAATAATTGTAATAATAATAAATACACAGTACGCGAATAGAAAAATGTACAAATGCAAATGTACAAAAAGTAAGGTGAAAGGTAGAATCAAAGTAAGTGCAAAAATGTAAATGTGCAAAGTAGAATAACATTAATTTAACAGTAAATTAACCATATTGCGCAATGGTAGTGAATGAAAAGTGTAATGTTGGTCAACGGTCAATAGTCAAAAAGGCTTCAGATAGCAAAGAAAATGAGTGAGTGTGTCATCAGCAATGATCCATAGAGATTCATGAGTGTTTACTTCTTACTCCTCTCCCTATAAGTACCAATCATTCAGGACAGGAGATGTTAACAAATGGATGAGTTAGAAATGTAAGTAAAAGAAGGGGTTCATACATTTTCCTCAGTTAAGACCATTTCAGGAGAGAAATTTTTAATGAGCAAATGAATTCTGCCAGCAAAGGTACATACTGTGAAAATCAATGTAAGTTTGCACCTTACTTTGAAACTTTATGGATCATTTAATGTATGATTCAGTAACAGGAAAGAGTCTGCAGCCATACTAGTAGCTCTGTGGGGAGCTAAATGCTAGACATGTAATGTTCTCCATCTTAGTTTAGTGTAGGAATTTGCTTCTTAGCACTCAACACAAAGTGGAGTTGTGGCTGATGGGAACGCCATTAGTTTTGCTGTTATTTGATCAAAAACCAAAGTAAATCAATAAATCAAAACTGAATGCCACTTGGAATAATGAAAAATTACATGGACCCACATCTGAAAAAAAGAAAACTCACCACAACTTCCCACCAAAGATAGCCATCATCCATCCATCTCACATGTTGGTCATTCATCCAGGACCTTAACTTGAAAGACATGGCGCCTGATGGCTGCTGATAGCTGTTGTCAGAGGGGATTGTCTGGGCTTGTCGAACACAAAAGTAAGCAGAAACATGTTTCTTAGCAAGTGTGATCGCGCCTCTCTTTCAGCAGCCATACCCTGAAAACAAGAACATCTAACAGAATCACACAGGGATTTGTGAACATGTTTTACCAAGCCCCAGTCACCCCCTCACACCAGGGATCAGATCACCCAGTTAAGAAAAAGTTTGTTCCGAACTTGAACTATTTCATCATGTCGTGGTAAGCAAAGATAGTGTCTAGCAGGCCTGACAACTTTTATCTGAGGAGGTTGTCTGGTTTGTCGGATACAGACATCCACATTAGTCTGGACCAAGAAGTGATAAGCATTTCTCTATCTCTAGATCTTAAAAAGCCTTTCACTTTTCTATTAGTGTCATAACTTGAAAAGAACAGCCTTGATAATGAGGTAGATACTGAAGAAAGTTTATCTGAATGTCTATGGTGCATTGAGCAGATTTTAAACTTTGCATATGATCCAGTTTGCTTGTAATATAGTCAAAGTAATGTCAAACTAGGTGCAAAGCATCCTTACAATAGCATTATTGCATTATATTAATGGACCGTCATTATCCAGACAGTTGAATTCTTTATAGTTCACATTAGTCCAAATGCGTCCTTGGCCACACACATTTGAATGCAATTGGAGCTAATGGAAGAGACCAGCAGTTTACCAGCTCTGAGTATCAAAACAGCAGCAGGAGTGAGAAAAATATGACAATATACGTGGGAAGAATGGATGCTTGTGTAACATCTTTGGCTCTGACACAGTTGATCAGAGTCAGCCTCGGACTGAGGACTGAGGTTGTGCTGAAACACGCCCACAAGATGACTACTTTAATGTGCGGAGAGGAGTGAGAAGGTCGTCGGATGTAGTTTTTTTTTTTTTACTCAAAGAATCTGGAGGTGAGCAGGTGGAAAAGATAGGTGAACCTGTGAAGAGAGATGTGATAATATAGCAGGTGATACAGAAAGAGATTGTATAGAGAGATAGCTATAAAAGTACATGAAAATATTGATGATATGATGTAGACATGATGCAGATTACCCACTCACGTACACAGTTTGCTTCTATTAACATCAAATATGCAGATAAAAAGACAATTTCATTGCTCAGACACATGACAAAAAAAGATGTGATTTCAAGATTATTGTCTCCACAGACAGAATTCTTCAAAAGATGACACACTCATAATTTTATAATTTCACATCCTTTTAAGTATACTGTATGTGCATGTGGGACAGTTTTACTTTTCATCACAGATTGGAAAAAAGTGACTATCAATTTTCAAGTTCTATTGCAGACAGATGTAAATATATAAAAACAGTTTTCTAGAACCGCAGGCCTGTGTAAGCAGTTTCCCTCCCGGCAGATGAGCTACCTCCCATATCTTCACACATTACAGCCTCTCTGTGGTATCAGCCCAGCATTCTGTGTGAGTATATGCGAACGTAGCTGTGTGTAGTAGTGACTGTCGTCCTAAACTGCAGTTCTGATATGAAAAAAAAAGCGGATATCTAACTGAGCCACAGATGTGGCCACTGAAAGCAGTCTCTCTGCTCCCCAGAGGAAGAGTTTGTAGAAAATCCTGCAGAAGTAAGAAATGTGAAAGAAGCTGGCTAAGCAGTTGGTCGCAGCTGTGGGCGTTATTATAGAGAGACCCATTTAACAACAAATTACTCAGCTTCCCATTATATGATAAATAATAATCATAACTTTTTAAAATTTTTTTACCACAGATAAAAGGATTAAACGGAGACTCAAAGAGACAAAAGAACCAAGATTATTGAGCCATTTGCGATGGGCCAAATAATGCACATTTAAATTTATACAGTCAGGGAAGTAGAGATACTCTTACTTCTTTTAATCTTGGTTTTGACATCAGGTGCAGGTGGAGGTGTTAGAAAACAACATCTAATAAATATCAGCTGTATCAGCTGCTTCCTACCTTACACCTTTATCTGATGTCGCATTTAAAATGTTCATATGTTGAACAGCTCTCAACATAAAGCAATTGAATTTGATTCCTTGTAAGCCTTTAGGCAATTTATTTACTTTGATCAGTTATTTTGGTGTTTTTGTATTTTTATCTCCAACTTTGTTACAGATCACAAGTTCATTTTAACAGGATGTTTAGATCATAAATTAGGTGTTTGAATATATTACATGTTAAATGATGATACAGAGCATTGCTCGGTCTTCTTGAGTGTTATCAGAACTTGAAATTCTTTTGATATGATGTATGAGGTCACTTATTGTTTATGAGAGTAGTGTCTATCAGTGTGTCTGAGCTTTACATCCTTGAGTAGAGTTTTGTTTTGACAGAGAAAGTTACATTATATACAGCATGTGTATGAAAAGCACATTTCATATAATAATATATAGTTATCATACATCTGTGGTGGTGGCAGTGTGTTGGCTGTGTAATATTTTTGCTAACGTATAAATTTCAAAGCATATGGTGGTTGCAAACTGGTTGTGTGTGTGCGTGTGTGTGTGTGTGTGTGTGTGTGTGTGCGTGTGAGAGAGAGTAGTGTCTATCACTGTGTCTGCACTGGCTGCTTGTCCTCTTTTCTCATATCAGCTGGGATGAAGAGCTGTGTACAATCCATCAGCTCACAGCTGTGACTTACTGCCTGTTGGCTGGTCAAGGTCGATTCACACACACACACACACACACACACACACACACACACACACACACACACACACACACACACACACACATACTCTCTGTGTCCTAATGTCCTCACATAAACATGACACATAGAGCATATCTGTGTTATAACCGCTTATCACTGAGTCCTGACATGGCAAAAACCAAACACCTGTCTCACGGCTAATTCCCTTAAGACACTAAATTATTCAAATTTGCGTTGAAGGAAACGTCCTGTTGGCAAGCTGATGTATGCACCATAACCCATGTGATCATGGGTTCATATGTGGTTAATGTTTCACTTTTTTTCCACGTATGCTGTCATTCTCCACCATATGTTGTCTAACGAAGCATAAGAAGAATTATGGAAAAGCAGATGAACGTGTTATACTTTAAAGCAAACAGATACTTACAGCTACACACTTTTGTCAGGTTTGGACAGTGATGGACAGTAATTCAATACATTTACTCAAGTACTTTACTTAAGTACAATTTCTTGAACTTTTGAGTATTTCCATGTTATACTACTTTTTACTTCCACTCCACTACATTTCTACTCTACTACATTTATCTGACATCTAAAATTAGTTGCTTGTAAGATGGAGATTATACTCAAATTAAGTACAGTAGTAAGCTTTTAAAATACAAAAATCTTATGGATAAAACCAATGGTTTCCAACCTTTTTGGCTTCTTACAATCTTACAAAAAGCAGTGTAGTCTGGGTCACATTTCAGATGTCTATGAGTTGTTACCAGCTCCATCAAATCAAAGATTTTCAGTCTTTGATTTGTGAATCAGAACTTTGTTTTGTTCTTCTTTCTTTTGTCATTAACCATCTCATGACCCCTCAGATTTATCTGGTGTATGAAACTGTATAAAGTAGTTGAAACTAGTTGGAACAGTTTAATGCTGCTTGCACTCTGATGCTTCAGTATTAATCATGCAATGGCGTCACTGTCCCTTGGAGCATGTTTAGTTTATTGTCCTTTCTCTGGAGTTCTAGGAGGCACTCAGCTTCCAAGCAGCAAGCAACCTCAAGTGAAACTGGCTAATATCGCATAGTGGCAAAACAGAAATGGCTGAGCCTTGTTTGAAGGTGCCTCCGGTCTGAACAAATTGATTCCTTGTCATAATGTCTGTCCAATTAATTTACCTTTTGCAGCTGAGGCTTTGTGAAGAGATTGGCTAATTGGTATTGCCTTCGTCACAGCCCTCTGCGGAGAGAGTGAAGCCAAACACTGGACCAGAGGGGGGACCTGCCATCTGGAGAGACTTTTTTTCAGTGGGCTGAGAAAGTGTGTCCAGAAACAGGAATAAGTGAGTCCAGAATCAATAATAGAAAATAAACCCAAAAAGGTTCTATGCTGCTCAATAGTATGCCTGTAGACCAAGACCTTTCTGTCTCAGAAGGCCAGCATCATATTTTCCAGCACAAATTCAGCCCATTTTAAACATTTATGTGGGAAAATGTCATGTTTACAGCTTAAAAGTCTAAAAGTCTTACAAAAAAATGATGCAACACACAAACAACACTACAGACGAGTGATGCATGACATGAATTGCATGAGAAATTTTGTAAACTTTTAACGTGCAACTTATTTCGCTGGGTTTAATACTTCTAAGTTGTTTCGCAGAGAAAAAAATGGAAAGTTAATTTTTACCACTGAAATAGTTCTCTTATTTGCCTCTGTGAACACCTGGATTGTCAGAGAAATTCTAATGTACTACAATTTGAGATTTTAACACATAATGAGACATACTCTAAAAATACAACTAGTGCTATTTTCCATCACATACCGACTCACACTGACGCTGTGTGGTCCTTGGTGGGGCACACAAACACCCTGCTGTTGTTGCCATGATGCTGTGCCTCTATATTTAATTCAGACCACACAACTCTGTGTTGATAATAATTGCACGGATTACCTGGAGCCATAATCACATGATGTGTGACGAGGAGAAGGTAAAGCACAGGCCATCTGGTCTGCCTGGGTGCGGCTGAGCTAACACACATACTGTATGTACACAGGCCAGCAGGCAGCACACACACAGACATGAGCGCACACAGTCAAAAAAAGAAAAGGAAGGCATAAAAAGGAAACAAGCAGAAACAGCACTATCCTGATTAGAATCAACCTGGAAATGAACCTGAACTCATACAGTATGCCAATAAATCAAGCTGATGTTGCCAGGTTTTTTTTTAAATTTATTTTATTAAATATTGGCTTCTGTCCATTCAGTGTCAGGCAGTAAATTCTCAAATCCAATGGCTAATTATGTCCTGATTCCAGCTACATACACTGTAAAACATCTGTAACCCTGTTACACAAAGAAAGTGTATTTTCTTTGCATACTGTCATATCAGATATGCTCTATCCAATAGTTGCCCATACAATAAAGATAATAAGAGGGGTTGGTCAACCCATGTTATCCCACCCCAAAAATGTAATATATTCAGGTTGAAATCACTTTTTGTTTCTTTTATGTTTTCTCTTATGCTTAGAGAAACACTCAGCACATATATGTCTATTTCTGGCATTACATAGTCAAATAAGAAGATTGTGAATGTGGCACAAAATACCCAGATGTTATATGAACTATCAAAGATTTAAGCCTAAAAAACTCTAAAACATACACTGTACATTATGCATATTACATATTCCCAGTCTGTATCTGTCCTTAAAGCTTCCTTTTTCTTGCCCTTCACCCTCTAACAGTATCTATATCCATTGTTACTTCCTGCTTCCTCACCTTCCCCCACCAATGTTGCATCATCTCACATCTTTTCTGCTCTTCACGCCCCTCCACCCTGCTATCAAATCCCCCCATCGCTCTCCTCCGTCTGCCTATCAGCTCCACCACCAACCTGTCACTTAAACCTCAGAGCTATGGGACACAGCTGCAGGATATCAGTAACCTCTATGCATACATATACACATATACACATACATGCATACACACACACACACACACACACACACACACAATTGTCCCCTGCTGCCTCTCTGGACTATAATCAGTGGGGTCTCAGCTGCTGGTCTGGCCATCTCTTCTCTGAGGGCTGCAGAGATCAGTCAGCCCTCCAGGGGAATGATCCAGTGTGTTCCTACCATGTGTGTGTTTCTCACTTTTCAAACATTTGGGGACAAATTTAGAATTTAAACCATCTGACTGGGGGCGACTTGTCTGATTAGGGACAAAAATTCCCCAATTTGTTGCCACATTCAGTGTGAACTAAAACAGCACCACCGAGTCAAGAAACACCTCATCACAAAGACTTGAAAACAAAGTATGATGATGTTTGAGCCCACATCAGACCGCCCCGTGTGTGTGGCAGGAAATAAATACACCATATCTCATGACTGCACTGATCTTGCCCTGCTGCATCTAAGTACATTTTGCTTTTAATATTGTACACTAAGCCGACTCGTAAACTGCCACAGATATGATAAAATGTGTTAATTTTACTCTAACTTAATATATGTTGCCTTCAGGTGCATATTGCCAGAAAGACTATGATTCAAATTTGAGCCCAAGTAAAAGAATGAACATAAATAATTGTGCAAATATTAGAACGATAGATATTTTTCATGATCATGATACACGTCCCATCATGCATCATGCATGCATCATCCCATGCATAAAATCACACCTGTAATTAAAACTATATTAACTAATAATTTTTTGATCTGGTGAACTTGTTAGGAAACACTTTACTCTATTTATTCAGCGGATACGGAGCAACATTAGCATTCATTTGAAGTTGTGTTTCTGGTCACCACACAAATGTAACTCCAATAATCCTTCTTCTTTCAGGCCCAATAACAATAATGATTAGAGCCACTTCAAGTGCTCGTTAAAAAAAGCCTATTTTGTAACAAGTATCTAATAAATGTGTAATACTGTGAGAGGCAGGGCATTGGGGAAGAGTATATATGGGTTATGGGCCAGTCAGTGACAATTTTTTCCATTCCTCCATTAGCATTGTCCATGCATGCTATGGTTAGGTCTCCAGGGAATTAATTCACAAGTCAATGCAGAGCCCTCCATTGGAGACTTAAACCAGCATTATGTGTCTGTCTGAATGTATGAGTGTGGGAAAGTGAGCGAGCTCAATAATCTGTAGGTATGTGTCTGTTTACCTGCATATTTGTGTCAGTCCCTAAATATGTGTGTACAGAACACGTGCCAGCTGCTGCGTGTTTGTCAGCCTCTGTGTGTGTGTATATATATATATATATATATATATATATATATATATGTGTGTGTTGGTGTGTACTCTCCCAAGCTCTGAAGGTCAGCAGTGAGGTGATTATACTTCAGCTGCATCCAGGTTTGGAGCACAAACGGCTGCACTTTCACATTGATTTCCTGTCACTCCAGATGGAAATTCATACTGTACACCAGATTGGACCATCTCTGCCCTCCTCTCCCTCCCTCTCTTACTCTCTCTGTCTCTCTCTCTGTCTCTCTCTCTCTCTTTCTCTCTTTCTATCTCTCTCACACACACACGCACGCAAGCGCACATGCACATGCACATGCACATGCACACACACACACGCACACAGCCTAATCATCCGCAAACTGATGAATGCTTCCAAAGTTGGCGGTTAAAAGGTGAGGGATCAGGCTGTGTTTGTGACAGGTCACTGATGGTTTCAGTGGACGTTGTGGAAATGTATTCTCCAGGATCTGGATGAACTGTCAAATGGGGTTATAGGAAAAGATCTCATCTGGAATTTTAATTCTCAAATCTAAAACGTCTGACAAGTTATTGAAATTCAAATGACCACCTCCCCAGTATTTCTCAATCTTGCCACATGAATATGAATGGAATGATAGCCTCCATCTGATTCTTCCTTAATATGCATGAGGAGAGGACTTGATGAATTGCCCAAACCTGTGTACTGATCTCCATTTGCGATTATTGGACCAAGAAACCAATTGTTCTATAATGAGAAGCATTTACCAGCTCACTGGATGGACTTTTAATGCTATTTGGGTTCCATCTTGACCTGGCCTTGTTACATGAGAGGTCAAGGGTCATATATCTTGTAAAGGGAGCATCCGTCATACTTGACATTTCGTATTGACCTATGCAGAGAGTGTGCGTCGTGATAGCTGTGAGGACGAGGGAGCTGCTGACATGCCATCAGCAAAGGTGCAACCAATGGAAACACACATAAACACACGCAAAGAGGCATGTCGTGCACAGACATATTTCCATTTCAACCCACACTTGGCCCACCCCACACACACATTTAAAAGGCTTTTTATTTCAGGCAGTGATTGCGGGCTTAAGACATTACTTGTGAATGGCGACTACCATTAAGGCTCGTTCACTGCTGTGCTAACAGCACTGTTCCCAACCACAGGTCAGGCCTGAATAAGTGGAGCCACATGAGTGATGACATCAGTGCCTGATATTTATGCAAAAAGCTGGAATGCAATTGAAAACCATCATCTGGCGTTATGCCAGGTGATGGATTTCAACCCACTGCATTTGACCTCCACTACTCTATAATTTTTTTTTGGCTATTTTATGACTGGTCTCTGTTTCTCCGAGTGGTGACAAGCAGCTTAGCATTGTTTGATTTGAGAAAGTCTTTGTAACATAAAATCAGAGGTGGAAACTGTATTTTTGTACAGTTCCAAGGTATTTGATCAGAGTAATTTATTTTAGAATACATTATCCTCCTATTCCACAATTCAGAGGAGAATATTGAACTTTTTTGCCCCATATTATTTATTTGACAGCTATGGTCTCTAGTTACATTGAACATCAAGAGTAAATTAACTACTTTATATACTGTTTGATAGCTTGAAATTAAATCCAACTCAACCAGATGCAACATTAAAATACTGCTTATATGTTATTGCATCTGTTATTAGTGGTGGAATAAATGTTCAGGTCCTTTACTTATTAGAAACACAACAAAATATTCCTTTACAAGTTGAATGTTACTTAAGTAAAAGCACACAAAAATATAACATGAAAAGAACCCCAGTAGGACTCTATATAAAACCAAATGGCTCATGTCAGATTTATATTATTATATATATTATAAATACCATCATTGATGCATTAATATATTAGCAGAATTACATTTTTAAATGGTGGTTGAGGTGTAGCAAGGTATTTAATGTTATGTAGTTTAATCAATAAAAATATGTCATATTTTGTAAATTAATTAAAGGTTTGTGTCTGTACAAAGAGTGCTGGATGGACATGACTGGAGCATTTGTTGAGCTGTTTTCCAGATACACACACACACACACACACACACACACACACACACACTTCCTCCATAATTGATGTGGGAGATGAGGCTCCCCAGGGGTCAGCTGTTCTTGGCTGTCTCCTACTCACCTTCTCCTCTCCTTCTTCTTCTTTCATTTCACCCTTCCATCCCTTGCCTTTCATCTTGTCCCCCCCCATTTTCATACCTGCTGGCCCTCATCCATTTAATGTGCTGACGGCGCTGAGGGTTACTGCTTCGGTTCCAGCAAACCACTCATAGCAAGATGCTTCTTTTTTTTTCCACCTCCTCTTCGTTTGCCCTCTTCCTATGTGTCTCTGTGTCTGTCTGTGTCTTCTACAAATTCACCCTCCCCCGCCAAGGGCAAAAGCCTCACTCAGACTTTGAGGGGGAATGAATGGGGACTGAGTGGGGAGTGAGTGAGAGAGAAAGAGAGAGACAGAGTGTGTCTGTGTGATTGTCGAGGGCTCGGGTTGAGGATAATGCATCTTGTTGTGTATGGATGCAAATCATTGTCATAATAATTGGAAACATAGCAGCAACTGAATAACAAATTTTGACATTTAATCACTACTGAATACCGTTTTATCTCATCTCAATACTTCATTCATGGCTCTGATTATGACAACCTGCCTCTTCTGCTTGTAGCTGGAAACCCCAGAGACAGGCAATAACTGGCTTCAGGATACCTGTTATCCAGCATCACCAGTGTTAGTTTTAGCGAAGCAAGTGCCTCAAAGACAGACAGAGACCTCAGGAAAGCAGCTAGTGATATGGAAGTTGGATACTAGCCATCTTCTACAAACTTTTCTTCCTTCCCCGGACAAACTCTGAAATGATGAACTAACCTGCAACATGCTGCCAACAATAATGTTATGCGAGAGTCGGTGGTGGTACACAACTACACAATGAATGTTGCCTCCACCTGAGTGTATGCTACTCATAAAACACAGAACGGTATGAGCTTGAATTTATCATATCGATGGATGACAATAGTTTTTTGGGGGGGTTTTTTGGGGGGGGGGTCAAATTTCCCTCCTTCGTACATTGAGTGGGGCATGTCTACGGCTCCCCCATGGCAATTACGTGCATGTTTTCCACACACATGAACACACACAAAACCCTTACTTTGCAATTTGCACACACACACCTACACACCATGTGTTCCCGCTCTCTCTCTCTCTCTCTCTCTCGCTTTCTCCCCCCAGAGGCTTTTATCACACCGTACCTGGGTCCCTCTCCAGATGTTAAGTGTCTTCCTGGCTGGTAGAGATAGTAAGAGGAAGGCAGTCATGAGGAAATACTCTCACTCACTCTCTCTCTCTCTCTCTCTCACACACACACACAGGATAGAGATGTACAGTAAGAGAAAAGCTGAATTACTGTGAGACCATCAGAGACCCTTAATGGAATAGACACATATGCACATTAGCTCAGGCTTTGCTGGTCACCCTGCAGTAATCTCATATCCTAATATAACAGTACAGGCAGTATATCTTACCTAACATAATGAATTTACATAGAGTGTGTCTCAATTTATCAATCATGACACTCATACACTCGTTCTAGGTAATTGTGGCACAATGTGACTTTATGTTGCATTAAATTCATCTTTATTCGATGTATTATTGGGGTCACTGAAATGGAACGTGTTTTATTGCTAAAGGAAAAAAAATATCACACTTCATAAAATCACTTCAACTGTCCTATAAAAGAGAGAGACTTTTACACTCAGTCCTGTTCAAATATATATATATATTTTAAATCTCATTCTACAGCTCTTGCACAGAGGCTCATCAAAATATCCTGGTTAATGTAATATGAAATCTGTGTGAAAGCTCAAGAGTTTTTTGGGAAAAGTAACAGACTCAGCTTGTTCCAAAATTTGGATGGAACTGAACTGAAGTGAATTAAAATTGAATTGAATTTGCAGGGGACAAGAGCAAAAGTGTAATTTCCACCAGTGCCTAAACCTGACCAAGTAGTTCATGTGCCTACACCTAATCAAACCGTGACCGTTCCATTAACTTAACCTTAATGTTTATTATTGTAACCATGACGACAAAGGTCTGGCAAATCACCACTTGTACACTGTGTGTGTATTATTATAACAATGACAATAAAAGACGGGTACACCGACTGCTGTGGAGGCCTATTTCTGGAGACGTACCTATGGGTCATATGAGAGGGGAGGGACAAAAAACCTTTTGTTCAGATTGAAGGATTGGGTTGCAAAACTAAGATAATAAAGCACAGTTCTCTTTGTAGTAAAAAAAGCATGATTTTATAGGGTCCCAATACAGAGGATTGCAAAGCATTTCAAATTATTGCTATAATACCATTATTATGGAACCAATTTCAGTGTAATTTTTTATTTATTTTTGTTGTTGTTGTTGTTGTTTTGATCGGTTTGTTTTTTACTTGTCCACTTTCCCCTTCCCTCATCTAAAACCAAGCCTACTGTACGTCCTTGGGCAAGACTGATTACATCATGTTATCAGGAATTTTTATAAAATTACATTAAAAGTGTCACTTAAACCACTGGTGCTTTAAGCCAGTGCAGAAAGGTCGTAAATGATGTTGTCTGCGTGGTCCGCGGTGTGTGTTATGGTTCATGCAGTAGCCTGAGGAGGCTGTCTGGTGGCTCTGTCTGGTTAGGGTGCCTCAAAGGCAGGCCTGGAGCCCTGAAGGGGCCCCTGCTCCCTGGGGACCATCTGACCATCCTCCAATCACAAAACCGGCAGATGGTGAAGGAGTAGGGAGTGACTGGCAAGGACTGCTCTCTATATGTTTTCTGAAAACAACAGCAATATAAGTGAAAACATGGCCATACAGCAGGGCAACGCAACAATGAATAAAACATAGGGCTGTGACTCCTATTTGACTCCTCCATGTTGACTTTTTTTTTTTGAATAAGAAAAAGAAGGAAAAAAACAAAAACACACAAGCTCTCCGACATAAGAATCACAACCTATAAGTAAAGGAGAGATGGGATGGATTTACATGCAGCAGATGTACTGAGCTTATTTTATGGGGCAAGAGAGACGAGCTATTTTGAGACATCTCTGCTTTAAAACGAGACAGTATAGGGGAGAATGACAGGGAAGATGGGCAGACGGAGACATGAAACAAAGTCTGTGAGCTGGAATGAAACCTGCAGTACCCAAGAGTATATGTATTTACATTGTTCACAGAAAACATGAGGTCTCTACTGTCAAAACAGGGAAGAAATCATGCTGAGGTGAACAGGAGGTGTTCACCTTTGTATTCAGTATCAGCGTCTTTAATCTGTATCTGGATTTTATAGAATCATGTGAATTAGTATCAACTGTTTTGTCATAACAATAAAAATAAGCACATCTGATCATGATTTGCTTTATGTGAATAATCAACACAGCTGGAGCCCATCTTATGCCAGTAGAGCTGTTGTATATCTGTTAGGAGAGTTTTGAGTTTTGAGAGCGTGAACCTTTCAAATGTCCATATAAACGAGGCTGATTACACAAATGCAAAACTGTTTTTCCATTCTCTCTTCCTTTCTTTTCTTTTTTTAATTAAGTCTGTGGTCCAGCTATTCAGGTTGTGTTTATGGGTAATTTGCTGCTGCAGATAGTGTTCAGTTGTGCCCATTTTACCACCATCATACTCATCACTGACACAAACAAAATGGCTTTCGGTTTTGTGCTTTAAAGAAGCACGAGCCACTGCTCTTACAGACGTTCATGATTCCCAGAAGATGTATCCTAAGGACTGACTTCTCCTCTACTGCCACCAGCAAGCTGAAATTTTTGGTTCAGAGTAAAGTTAGCATATAATGTTAGCATTTAGCGCAGGACACAGCTGTTCATTCATCTTACAGAGTGGCTAACATGGCTTTAGAGTTTTAAGCTTAAGATTTATAGTCAACGTGAGGGGTTAATGCAAGCCTTGACGTAGATATTTTGTGGCATTCTTACCCCTTGATATTGACTCCACAGCACTAGACACGGGCGATGTGTATGATCAGGATGTGTCATGCTTTATATTCCCCTTTATATTTTTTTCATTCATTTACTTTGTGATTCAAGGCAATGGCAAGCTACACACATACATTCATAAAACTGGAATTACATCCAGGTACCTTATAACTTTACTTTGCTCTCTCTCGTTACTGAATGGGAGAATACCGCCTTTCAATCACTGTGTTTACGCTCATTCACTCATACAGAGTGGAGGTCGCTGTGAGCAGAGGGTGAATGGTGTAATCGCTTTGTTAGATGTCTGTTGATTGGTCTATTGAGAAGGAGAATGCTATTGAGAGTCTTTCTTTAACTTCCTTAATATTTTTCTTCACTCTTCACAAACTCAGAAACATGTATGGAAACCCATACACAAATGCAAGTACATACATGTGCATATATTGAATTTCCATAAAAAAATATGTATATATATATATATATATATATGTATATATATATATATATATACATACAGTATATGTGAAAATTATATGTGGAACCTGTTAGAAATTGGAACAATTTCATATAGTGATACATAATTATAGTGCGTACAAATATGTATGTTTATGTATGTATGCTTATATTATAAATATTGCAGTTACGTAAATATATATCCATTCGAAATCCCATCCCCACGTGTGGTATTTATGTCAGTGCTGTAGCTCCATGTAGCTTTTGTGGAGGCGTATGTTAGCTGTATGACCCTGAAGCCTTCTCATGTAGACATCATAGGTACAGTGTAGCCCCTTAATGGAGAAGTATGAGTCCATCTTGTAGAATGTCTGTAAAAGCCATAGAAACATCTAAGTGCATAAAACACCTTTGACAATAGCACAAAAGACCCTTTGATTTGAGGCAGAGCCAAAGTTTTGTTTTTTATTTTCCCTGAAAGCTGTGACAGAAGCCTTTTAAAGGATTCATGGTAGCTAATGTAACACCAACATCAACAAGGAGAAGGGTTGATGCGACGTGGTCTGTGGGTTTTAACTCCATCTCATTGGGACAACATAATGTAGCAACTCATCCAAACGACAAGGTTATTCACAGCAACAATACACTCTTTCAAACAAGTTCCTAAGTCATCTAAATGAACGCAAGAAAAACACATTAACTTTGGCGGCCTCTTCAGTAAATCAGCATCCCAGTGAGAGAAACAATCAGCAGGATATCTGATACTATTAGTAACGACCTGTTCAAGAGATTGAATCTACTGCTGGAAAATTACAAATACGTTCGACCTGAATGCAATCTAAATATCAACACAGCTTTACTCACAAAGTAAGAGTCAAAGAAAGTCATTATTATGGATCATTTGACCAAGAAAATCTAAATGATCAATTATCAGTATTAGTACCTCTTGCCTATGGCTGCCTATGTAGCATGAGGCTGTCTTAGAGATCAGAACTGTTAATGTTTTCAATTATGAATGCCAAACACATGTTCAAGCATATGTGCATGTGAACAGATTGACCTTGAAAGCTGACACAGAGAAGCTCCTCAACTTAATAAACAGCTGAGACCAAAGTCTAAAACATCTTGCAACCATATAGCGACATCTCAGCGTGCGTGCCCTTCAGGTTTCACACATAGCTCCTGCACATGCTACACATTAGTCGATGGATCTCACGATTACAGTAGTTCACGCCGGTTGAATAGGCAGTAATCATGCATGTTGCAAAGTGTTTTTCAACATCATGAACCCTGTATTACTTGCACGCCACACATCTGCTAAGCCTGAGAGAACAAATAGCTCCGTCTGAAGCATTCGATCAGACACGCACACTTACAGACACACACACACACACACACACACACACACACACACACACATTCAGAGCGAGACTCAGTTATGTTTACTCCTCAGAGACAAGCTCATTTACAAGAAGTGCAGAGCAGCTTTTACCTTCTCACACATAGTTCATGATCATCTAAATATTGTGACAAGTGAGCGAAGAGGACCGCAGCACGGTAGCACTGATGGATGGCATGGAGCTCCGAGAATCCGTCTTCCTCATATTTGATTAAGACAAACACACACACACAAATACATCTTCTAACTGGCGAATCGTCCTTTCACATGTGATAAATTTGTAACAACTGAATGCAAAGGAAGTGATGACTTGATTATAGCTGACACCAGCGAGTGTTGCTTTGCTCTAATGACAGAGTGGTGAATTCTGTTAGATATCATTTAGTTCAAACAGCCATTTATCTTCCTCAATTTACCAGCAGTTATCAGTGCGGCTTCTGTACCTCCATTAGCAGCTGCCATGCACCCAATTGATTGGTTTTGCAGTGTTGTGGTGAGATGTTTTAGGTTCAACAAGTTAGTAAGCTAAACTCTCGGTGTATATGTGTTTCTTTTTTTCTTTTTCTTTTTCTTTTTCTTTTTTTTGTTGTCAAATCAACCCAGAAACTGTGGCACTTGTTTTTACCTAAGACCTCTGCAGTAAGTGATTTGCATACCTTTTTCGCCCTGGATTTTGTCTCATACAAACTGCCCTACAAGCAGTTTGTGGGGGAGACTGCAGACACTACTCAAAGCTGAAAAGAGTACCTCAACTATTTTTTGCATTTGTGTGTGTGTGTGTGTGTGTGTGTGTGTGGGGGGGGGGGGGGGGGGGGGGGGGGGCAGAAGACAGAACTGCCATCCATCAAGGATAATGCAATAAAAGACAGAGCTCTTTGCAGTATAGGGAAAAAAATATTAATTGAGTTCAAAGGTCGATTGCTGACATTGGAAATGGCAGTTTGACACTTTTTTATATAACATAACATCAGTATTCATCAAAAAGTATCAGGTCTCTATCAAGGAAATTATATGTAATTATAGGGTTAATATACTACAATTAATGTATGTGGCTGTTACTGGTTCTGGTATGCTAACATTAGGTTATGGTATTATTATAGAACATTATTATTATATGATAACAAATTTAACCAGAATTTATTATTTGCCTGCAGTATGAAGCGGTACTGCATTACTTGCTAATGTATTACTTATTAATGTATTACAGTAATGTGATTATTTTTTTCAGTACCAAGTAGTATAAGGGATAACAATTTGATATCCAGTAATTACATGACAGTTAGTAATCCCAGTAACTCGATGATGCTTTGACTTTGATTTGCGGTTCAGCATGTTTGCTGTCGTATGGACAGTTTGACTAAGGACTGACAGTTTGATCTGTGTTTAGAGGGCAGATGGGACCAGGATATGTTTGGAGTGCTGGGTATACGGTGGCTGGCACCAAAAGAAGAGAAATTCCAAATTTGTCTTATTAAAATGTTATGTTTTTGGCTGCCTGGTGTGGTGGTGTTAGCCACAGGTATGCTTACATCCAGGAGTCGCCTCAATCAATAGATTGGGAGTGTGTACCCATGCCTCTGAGGTTGGGACTTCTGGAGAGCTGTGTGCAGTCACCAAGGCTAAGCTCGCTGCTGGATGGTCAGTAAATCCCTCCAAATTGTAGTGCTACCTGCTTGTTAAACTGCAATGTCTTGTGTTCTATTTCTACATTATGTCAAATACAAAATGCTAAATCCTACATGTTAAATACAAAAGATGCGACGAGTGGGCGTGGAGCATTTGGAGTTGTTTAAAGGCAGTTTTGAGGGTGCTGACAGCTGAGTAATGAAAGTAAAGTAAAAGTAATGTATTACATTGTTGTGTTTACACACAGCTGAGTAATTTGTAATTTACTTTTCCTATGCCCATGTGTGTGTGTGTGTCATGTTTGCTAGCTCAGAGTGCAGCAGCGCAGTTCATACCTGATGTTGTCAATCTCATTAGAGCTCACATGCTGTCCTTCCACACGGCAAACACACACCTCTTTCACATGCCCCTCTGCTAATGGGAGCCTGTCTACACACACACACACAGACACACACACACACACGCACACGCACACACACATGCACACACACGCATGCACGCACGCACACACACACACACACACACACACACACACACACACACACAAACATACAAATACCTAGACAACTACAGGCAGACATACACTGAGACACAGATGGTTAATTGCAAGAAACACGCAACCTTACTGAAATCCCACGATGCTACTAAAGCACTTACAGGTATTCAGATGAGCATAGAGCACGGTATATCCGTCACACACTCTCACTTACACACACAGACAACTTAATCCATGCTGTTGGCAGAAGGGTCTTGGACCAGCTGCCTTGCTACACACGGTGAAGTCAGTATCATCTGGCTGCTGAGAAAAGCCTGTCAGTTATTACACATTTGGACAGATGTGCACTCCCGAACACACACACAGGCATGGTCACATACACAAGGACAAACGTCACACAATTAATTATGAAGTAAACTGCACAGATTGAACGGAGTTGATCTGACAGCCCATCCTCTCATTTGTCTAAGTAACAAACCCTCAAGTTTCACAGCAAAGAATACAGCCTCATGAATTCTTAACTAAAACCCTATCAATAAGCAAACACACTCACACATAAATAAACCACTAAGTTAGTTACAGCAAAACAACAGACAGGCGGGGGAAGATGGCGAGTGTTCCCTTTGTCTGTGTGTTTTTGTGTCTGTCTGAGATATTCACCACAACAATGCATGCAATAATAAACTTGAGACATTGTTGATTATGGATGGGGTGCAGGGATTTAGGGGGTGATTTACAGGGGAAAACATCGGGAAGGCAGGCTGGAGGGAGACAAAGGCAGTCTGGAGGACAGTGGATTCCTGTATGCTAAAGCGTATGGAGAAATGTGCAGCACCAATAGGATTTTCTCAGTGGAGTCCAAGGTACTGGGATTTGGGAAACAGGATTAGCTGCTGTGTAATAATGTGGATGTGATGGGGGCAGTGTGCTCAGAAGAGTCAGCCCATGTGGTGTGCGTTTGTGTGTGTGTTTTTGTGTGTCTTTTTGCGTGTGTGGAGTGGGGGATTGAAGAGAGCAGTCAAAGGGATTAGGAAGGTCCCCAAGAATGAAATGTTCTTCTTCTTCTCTCTTTCTCTCAGAGTTTAAAGATTTGATGGAACCATCCTAGTTTTAGGGCTGAGGGTTGTAATGAAACATGAATGAGGCTGGTTGGGTTATCGGGTGGGGGACCTCACTGTCTCTCTCTTATTCATACACACAAACACAAATATACACAGTGTCACAAACAGGCATATTTACATCATTTGATGTGTCGTTCATTCACTTTGATTCCAAACATGTAGCTGAAAGCAAGTTCGTCTATTTATCATCCAGCAACCCAAATTCTGGGCAAGCAAAAACAACATTTATGGATGACATCGGACCCATTATTATGTTGTTAGCACAAAGCTGTACAGCAATGATGCATCTCCAAGGTCCTTCAAGGGTGCAGTCTGCACAGATACAATGATGATGAGTAGACCACTGGATTTCTTCAGCACCAGCAAAGCTTCCGCAGGATCAAAGTCATGCTCAGTGAGTATTAAAGAGAGGCCAAAAAAAAGAATCAAAAACCGTCAGCTCTTCATGCCATTCTATTAAAGTCTAAATGTAAAAAAAAACAGCTTAGGCACAGTCAGTCCTGCCAGACTCCATTAGCACCAACATGAATTGTTCAAAAACAATAGTTGTTGGGTTTTCATGGCTTTCTGTCAGGGATGGACATTTTAATAACTCTATCTGTATTATTGTCTGCCTTTGAAACTACATTTCCCCCTCTTTTAAACAGGCACTGTTTATACAGAGTTTACACATCAAAGTCTGGATACAGGTCTTTGGGAGTACTAGCTTCATGAAGTTGTATAAAGCCCTTTGTGGCACCAGAGGGTGCTGCACAAGGTTAAAGGTTGGTTAAGGGCTGAAGACTACAAGTTTTAAAATGAAGTTAGTGGAGTTAGAAAGAAGCAAGCTTCTCAGACCTCTGTGGCCCTCTGCCCATCTGTGTTTAAGGCTAGGAGTTCAAGGATACATTAGCAACCACTAGCATAATACACTCAATCTCCAACTGAACTGTTAGCGCACCACATTGGTTGTTTGTGCAAGCAGCTTATTACGTTTTATTGTAAAGTGACTTGTAGCAGTCATGTGAGCTAGCATCATTTTTTTTTTTTAGCAAAAGCACAAAAACTACATGTTTACGTTCAAGTGACCAAGCCCTCTAGTGGCTGTAGTGAATATGACAGGAGCACAGGAGGATGTTAGGGGACAATGGAGCAATAAAGTCTGCACAGGGAAGAGGTTGAAGTGGATGGATGGGTCCCTTCCAAAGTAAACATTGGACTTGGGACATGAAAGACCGCTGTACGTTCATGTTTCCAACAAACACTCAACATTGTTTCTTTTAACCATGATGATAACCTTCTAACTTTAACCAAGTGTTTTTTTATTGTAACCAGGATGACAAACGTCCTCTAACCTCAATGAAGTATCTATTTTAAGCCATACCATGACCTTTCCTTCAACTTAACCAAACTTTTACCATGGCACTGTCACTTCATAAACAGGTTAGTTTAGATTGGGGGACTTGTTGGATAAAGAATGCATAAAAATGTGGGTCCGGCAATGTTATAGGATTGCAATGCTAAATCGGTAGAGTACTCTTTTAGCACACCATGTTCATGACCTCAGACGCAGAAATTTCCCCATCAACTCCTAAAATCCTGTTTCAACTGGAAATATGTAAAATTGTGGTCGCAGTACACTGTCAACATGCTGTTCCTCTGCGATTTTAAGTGCACTTAAAGCCAATTAGAGACATTAAGGAAGATTGGATCCTTTGCTGATAAGTAGCACTTTTACAACAAAGACACTTGAAGAACACTGGACACTTTGAATACATTAGTTCAATGACTAAACCCATCATCATTTTATACACACGTCTGTTACACAACTACTCAAACAAAAGACAAATGGCGAGAGTCTATTTACTTTTCTTGTTAAATGAATCAAATATTTACTATATTATCAAATATTTAATGGAGAATAGTCTCTCTCTGCATCCCTTGCTTTGCCATGAACTGACATTGTGACATTATCTACTGTATAAAGTATTATCAAAAATGAGTGTTGTTGTACATACGTTTCCTATCCAGATATCTCCAGGGTTGAACTAAGATTTGTGGAGACAAATCAGAAGGATGTGACATGATTCTTGACCGCTGCATGTTACTGCTACCCCCCTTTCTGCATCTTTCTATCTCTCTCCACTGAAAACAACCTAATAAAACCAGTGTTTTAGAAGAATCTTAATCTTCTCACTCTCTACCTCTCTTTTCATAATGCTGTTTACTATTGCCTCTGCTTTGAATCAAATATATTAAAACAAGAGGAGTAGTGAAGATGGAATTTGATATTACTACATTTTTACCTCAAGATACCTGCAGATGAACAAATGTAGGTACAAGGAAAATAAAACTAGATGAATGAGGAGGAACAAATAAAGGCATGTCAGTTTGTATTACTGTGGTCTGCACAATAGTAACATGGTTGTCCCTGGATCCACTCTACCTCTGTCCTCGCCTGTGCTTCATTTAATATCACTGCTGAAAAACACACAGAGCATTTTTTTTTCAGACAGTAGAATTTGGGAGCTGAAGTATTGCAGGGCTGCACCATCGCCCTGCTGAACAAAGATCTAGAGTGACAGGTTAGGAAGTGAATAGTTCCCTGTTGTTGCTTACAGCTCTGACCTCTGATCTGTCATCTCATATCTACAGTATGTTGCCTAGCTGGACAAGCCTGCTCCTGTTCCAGATCATACTCAGTTCATCTCTCTTATGAGTAGCCAAGAAATATTTTTACATGTTCCATATGACTAATAACGTATAGAGAAACTGTTCTTTTCATCAGTTTCAGTGCATTTTCTTTTTTAAATTATACTTTAATTTTATTGACTTTTCTCAGTAGACACTGTGAACACACTGCAGCAGTAGTTCCAGTGTCCTGAAAGATTTATTCATTTCCATTTACAATAATATTTTACTAGTGATTTACCAAACCTAAACAAGGCAACATGTACATTGCCACCATTGTTATATTTAGTTTTCAAAGATATGAAAATGGAAGACATAAACAATAACAGTGACCCTGACCTTTGACCTTTGACCACCAAAATCGATTCAGGTCATCCTTGAGGCCAAGTGAACATTTGTGCCAGACATAATGAAGTACAAACAAACTGAAAACATAAAATGTCTCAGTGTGGCCGTCGACAGTATGGAGGCATATTTATATAAAACAGAGAAAAGCAGGGAAATCTTCACATTTGAAAGATGGGAATATTTGTCATTTTTTTCTTGATAAATGACAAAACTGTTGTTACTTTTCTGTTGATCAACTAGTTTATTAACACAACTATTCTTTCCAGCATTAGAAATACACAGTTGAAAAGGCTCTCAGTTCAATACAAGCTGTAAAGAGAAGAATTCATCATTGCTGAAGTTGTTGAGCTGATGTATTTCCTATTTATAAATAACCACCCAGTTATCCTTTTCTTTTGTTTATTCCCTTTGGTAGAGCAAGAACAAGGTCAAATACGTGTGTTTGATACGTATGTTTTTTTGTTCTGGCCAGATACTAAAAACATAGTCTATAGTACTACATAGGCCTAGGATAGGATTTCTGTATCTTCTTCTAAAGAATCTATGTAATAATATATAGTGTAACATGTTTTGTATTCATCTTTATGGCTTTTGTTGCTTCCAAATGGTTTGTGGAAGTCTATAAAATGATTCTTTCCATTTAATTGAGGAGTAAACATGACATAAAAGATCCGTCTTGACAGCATCTAATCAGCCTTGGCGAGTTCTGCTGGAAGAGAAGTCGTCACATGACAGAAAATTTAATTCCCTATCCATAACTCCAGGACACCTGTGCTGAATTGGCTGAATTGGTTTGTAACACACCGTGTTCAGTGAACTGGGGAGCAGAACTTCCCCATCAGGTCTAACACAAGACCAGCTACAGCTACAAACTACCCAGAAGGCTGTAACAGTCAGTCATCGCTCTGTCCTACTTTCCTTCTTTTCATCCTCCTCCTCCTCTCATATCTTCCCACCCTCTTACTCCATTCCTCCATTTCCCTCCTCCATCGCAGAAAGGAAATAGCAGCGCTGGTCTGATTGCTTTAAAGTGTCATCGATAAAAATAAAAAACACCACTTTCTGGATGTATCTGAGAAAATTCAGCAGAAGATTGAAGGCTGTTCTGGCCCATCTGGATCATTGGATATCATAAATTACAGTTCACCCTTGATAGGAGAGACATTTATTTTTGCTATGCAGTATTTCAATATGCAAAATGAAATGAAATATAAACATGTGCAAGGGATAACCAGAGAGGATACGAAAATTGATAGAACTCGGGTTGAACATGCTGCAAAAGCAAACAAGCCACCATTTTTTTTCCATTTTCTCATCTGATTTCTCCATCGCTGTCGACAAGGACACCAGAGGAAAAAGAAGTGCAGGAAAGCCAATTAAGGCTGGGTGTTTTGCACAGGCCTGCGAGGTATAAAACTGGTGACTACACATAATACTAGATTAATAACTTCTTCATGCCTGCATATCAATTCAATCCACTTCTTCTAAAGTAGGACTAAAATAGGACTCTTAATTCTCAGATAGCATGGCTGAATTTTGTGAAGTGTTTTTATTTGCATGTTTGTGTGCATTACGGGCAAAAGAGAAAGCGAAGCAGGCGAATGATTTAAAG
This sequence comes from Seriola dumerili, assembly GCF_002260705.1. Lineage (NCBI taxonomy): Eukaryota > Metazoa > Chordata > Actinopteri > Carangiformes > Carangidae > Seriola > Seriola dumerili. The sequence continues at coordinate 3,415,019 of NW_019174545.1, read as the reverse complement.
GATATTTCTGGTTCAGTACAACTTGAGAGTACTACATAAAACATACATCTGTATGCTGTTATACTGATATGTTTTGTTAGTTATTTACATACCTCAATATCACAAATCACAAACTTGCATTTACAATCTGTGCAGCATTAAGGCACCTTCTGTCCTTATAACCTTGAATCGTACAAGGAACAACTCCTGATAAAAAACCCTTTTAACAGGAAAAAACTGCAGGAAGAAAGATCCTCTTTTCGAGGATGACGAGGGTAGTGGCATTAGAAACGTAATGTCTGCCCAAGTTGTGTTTTTTTTTTTATTATCTTTTTATCAACCATAATTAGGGAACATAAACTGACAACATGTCTTATTTATTTTCTAACCACAGAAGCTCACAATGACTAAAGCATGATTAAACTCTTTTGATGGTTATTTTCTAGCATGCAAAGCACTTGGGTAAGGATAATAATAAGCTTTAAGATGATGGTCTTGGCTTAATACTGGAAAAGTCATGAGTGGCTTGAAGCATGAGACGTGATGAATTTATCAATTTGTTAGTTTGTAGTAACAGTTCCCTTTGAAACACATAGCTTAACGTATTTGTAGTATATAAATGTAATTTGTAGTAAACAGGACTGGGTGCAAACAATTTTACAACGCAATACAATTCTTATTACAGTGCCAACATTTGTAGGTGCACCTACAATTACCTTTACCTCTAAATGAAGTAGTAGCAGGGTTGCTGTGTCGCCTGATATCAACAATTATTTGGGTGGGTGCAGTGTTCTCATAACAAGTAGAAATGGTGGCCAAAACTATGAAAGTAAGATCCAAGTTGTAGTGAGTGTGGCGGCACTTTGTCTACAGGACTCATGGGCAGCGTCAGGACAGTAGACACATATACACACAGGCCAGACAGACAGACAGAAAGGCAGACCAACAGAGACAAGGGCAGCAGGTGCACAAGACAGAAAGAAACACAGAAAGTGACAGACATTGACAGACACATGAGACAGAGAGGAAGAGAGAGGAAGAAGGGAGGGAGAGAGGGAGAGAGGGAGGGATGGAGGGATGGAGGGATGGATGGAGGAGGATGGTGAGCTCCCCCGGCTGTGAACCTGCCATGTGTAGAGGCATGCTGCACCATCTGTGTTGAGACTGTTTACGCAACACACCACTGCTGCAGACACCCTGCAGATACACACCCCGTACCACCTTGCCTAGGACATCACAGGGCAGGGCGGTGGCATGCTTCACTTCACACAGCAATGAAAACAGCATCGAAAATAACAAATACAGCAAAATGTGACGAAGATGATGATGACGATGACGACGACAACTACAACGACAACAACAACAACAACGACAACAGCAACAGAGTCAGGGAACAGCCAGGCCGCACGCCTGACACCAGACACAACAATTATAAAACAGATCATGCGATGGCAACATAGGGTTTTACATTAAGAAATAATGTACAAACTTGGTTTCGAGTACAACAGCAATACCAGCAGAGCCAACAGCGATCAAACTGGACAGATAAGAGGAATAAAAAAAAGACAGAAACATGGCAGCATGTTACTGCCACAGCTCGTTACCCTGCAACACAACATGACCCTAAACAGCACTGACAGCCGTTGACTGTTCTCTGTCATCAGGCCCAGAATCACATGCAAACACTAATCATAATAAATTTGAATTGATCAGAACTGCAAACAATGAACCACAACACAGCCACCATAGTATCTGCCACAGCTACGAGCTGAGAACAAAGAGAAGCAAGAGAGTGAGAAAGGAAGGACAAGACAGAAAGAACAAACAACAGAAGTGATGTCACACGTATTGACGGAGACGACAAGAGAAGGCGAGACAAGGCAAGACACGATGAGGTTTGTGAGGAAGGAGGATAACAAGAGTGAGAGAAAGAGGCAGAGCAAGTGGGGTAAAAGAAGGCTATGGAAGAATGACCAGGGAGACAGAGAGAGTCTAGTACGTGTTGACAGTGCTGTCGTGTCTTGGCGGTGCCAGCTAGACTCTAGAGATGTATTCAGCAGACACTGGCTGCTCAGAACGTGATCTCTTTGTGTGGAACCAGAACAGACCAAATGTCCACAGAGAGGTGGTGGTGACTGTGGTGGTGAAAGATAAAGCCATGAGTTTCCCCAAAAGCATTTTAGAAATACAAAAATAGTCATCTACTGACCTAAAGCTATCCCTAAAGCTCAGTGATTGTGCATTCATAGCTTAGCAACCATAACTAGGCAGGCCTGTGAAGATTTGGATTTCTTTACATGTTCAAGTGCTGTGCATGGGGCTGTGTTGAGAGCAATACTCTGTATGAAAAAGTACGGATTCTCGTGTCTTTTTTAGCACCTGTTCAAAACCAAAAGTATGTGTACACAGTGTGTTTCTTTACTCTACACCCAACCTGCTAACGCTAGTATGTGTGGCTAACCAGCTTATTATTCACAGAAGAACCAGTAACATCTTTCCACCACCCCTCTACCGTTGTCCAACATGGGGTGGGCTGCAGGGTGGATTTTTTGTTCATTCTTTTAGTAGTTGCTATTTTTTGCAGACATGCAGCAGTATCAAGGTTTTCATATCAGTGACTGATGCAGAGTATGTCAGACTAACCTGTTCCAACTTTATATGTAATACATCAGAGACATAACAGTAAAAAATAAACATTATGCCACACTAGAAAACTTGCTTCATTTAGGCCAGGTGTAATTGGTCTGTGCCAAGGTCGACTCCATAATATCATAACGCAAGATCAAAACTGCAACTTGTTTATTGGAAAATCTGCCCATCTGGCTAAGCATCTTGTCTGGCAGCGAGATGAAAAGATGACTCACTGAAATAATGTTGGGGAATGAGGGGAAAGCAAACGATGTGAATCATGAGTAAGGCCTGGCAGGTCCCGATTGGCTCTGTAGTGGAAACCAGACTACACCGAGCCAGACTAGGCTGGGTGCCCAGCGCTGCCACCTAGGGCAGGGGACCAACAGAGAGGCGCTAGTTGAATGAGTATGCCTATTCATTTTGCCAACTGTGCAGCCAGCAAGGCAGAGCATGGAAGCAGAAACAGAGAGACAGAAGAGAAAGATGAGAGTTTTAGGAAGACATCACGGTCATGGCTGGAAGACTTTTGGACAAGCAGAGACTCTGAAAAATGAACAGAGGGATGAGGAGGAGGACAGGAAGTTGGTTTGAGAGAGATAATGATGTATCTACTTCGAACAATTGGGACGGCATGAAGGCAGCAGTGGTATGACCTTTGAATGAAGAAGCGTGGTGGTGGTGGTGGTGGTGGTGCATGTGCTGTGCTTCTTTGAAACTTTCACAACTATAAGTACTATACAAGTAGTTTTGCACACTTAACTATATATTCTGTATGCTAAACATTACCGCTGACCACTTTTTAAAGCACATTATTCTGCCTGTGGTGCAGGTAGGTGCACAGCTTTGCTTCAGCAGGCTAAACACACTTGCAGGATTTTGGATTTTACATGATGTGAAACTGTGAAAACAATATTGACAACCCTGTCTCCTAGAAGTTAGGTTTATATACAACTAAAGTGCAGCAACAAATGTGTAAGAAAATAATTGCATCTGGATTATGATTTCCCACACATAATAGTTGAGAATGGGCATTTGTGGAATAGATAAAAGATGTCTGTCATTAACTGTGACTGCTGTAGAGCTCTGTTAGTACAGTTCAGATATATTTTCTGTAGAGCTGGGACAGTTTTGAAAACGTACTTTCTGCTAAATTGATGGAAGCTCTGAGTTTTGAGTGTTTTTATTACGAGAACTTCTCAGATCCACATCATACTTTATTCATGATGTCCGTCTTTGTCTCCAGAGTTTGACTTCTTAAAAGAATTGCTAATAAATGCAGAATTTATTGGGTCCAGTCTCTCAAAGCTAAGAAGTCTGACCTTCCTATTAAAAACAACATCACCATAAAGGAGTTTTCAGAGCAGTCCCTGCTCATGTTTGCATTGCCTCTTAAATGTATCTTTGGCAGGAAAATAGAGGTGACTCATGTTTCCAGCATCTACAAGTTTATTTTCATATTGTTCTGTCATGAATGAAATCGATGGCTACCTGCAAGGCAGAAAACAAATCAACAAATCCATGTTTGTTGATGGATGGCAGTAACATTAAGTATATATGATTTATAGTTAATGAGCTAAAACAGGCTTTTCATGCATTCCACTGGAAGAAAACAAGCCTTTAGCATAATGAACTGTTGCAACATGTTGCAAGGATTACCATTACAGTAATATCAGTGTATTAGCTTTAGCTCTATTGACATTCATTTATCACACTTCTTTGTATGCTTGAACCCAGACACCATTACTGCAGCCGATCTGTGGATGGACAAGCAGCCCCTGGGGCAGAGAAAACAAAGATATGGGCTAATTTTAGACATGCTGCAGCACAAAGCAAAAACCCCACAGAAAATTACAAGCAGTCTTCTGCTTAATGAGATGATGACTGATGCTGATGACAAGTATTGTAATTCAGTGAGATGGATTTGTAATAATGGCAGATGTCTCATGTAGTCACAGTTCCGGCAGATAAAGTAAACTAAGTGAGAAGACAAAACTAAACTTTATATGTCAGAGGAGTTTGGAGTCTTCACTGATTTTTTAAAGTTGAGGGTCAGCATAATGAGGGGGCAGTGTGGCTGTAGATGACAGAGGCAGAAAGAGTTATAATAACCCCTTGTCCAGAGGAACACCTTGGTCCTGAAGATACAGAGGAGAAAAGAAGCTTTGAGGGGCTCGGAGTAAAGTGTCTTTATCTGTACAGGAACCGGAGGCTGCTGGGTCAAGTGGGGCTCATGGCTGGGTAGAGAAGATAGGGAGGCTGGAAAGTTGGGGGAGAGTGTTAGCGGGATCATAAGGCTGTGAGAAAAGAAGACAAGTTTCAGGGAGAAGCTGGGTGTCCCAGTTCATTTCAATGAAATGAAATGAAATTCCATTCAAGTCAGCAACCTTCATATAAACATGCAGGGAAGACACTGGGGTTATAACTTTTTCTGTCTGTGCCCTGCAGCAAAATGCAAACTCTACAAGGATAATAACAGAGTTTAAAAAAAGGGAGAAATATATATACAGAATATACAGTTTTAGAATAGAAGGGAAAAGTAACAATTTGTTTGTGTGGGGACTGACCACAGGTGGGTTATTGGGGATGAAAGCAGAATGGTCATTTTGGCAGGAAAACAAATAGAGTAGCAGTACTGAATATTTGATGGAACTATTCTGCTGGAAATTAACGTTGGTGCAGAAAGATGAAAGCCAGAGGAATGATATGTGTCCAACAAAAAATAAATAAACTATGCCTTTAAAATTCAGACACAAAGTGTGCTTTTACATGCAGTACCAGTAGTGGAGCTGTAGCTCTAGCGACAGTGTGTATGATAAGAAGTGTGTATGACAAGGAGTCAAAGGGAGAGGAGGTGACACAAAGAAGCCAGAGATAACAAGAGCAGATTTAACAAAGCAACAAAAGTGACTGAAGTGCAAAGTTAAAAGGAAACGTGAATAGATTTTATGAAAAACTATCAATCTGCACATTAAAAAAATAACAGAGTCAGTCTTGACATAGCAGGGCAACTAATGGGCCCTAGTGATATAGCTGGTACATAATTGAAATGCTGGTGAAAGGGCAAATTTAGAAGTTATGCATGTTGGGGTTTCAAAGTCTTATGTTAAAATACTGGTTTAAATGTTTGCTGTAGATTAGAATTTGATCCACACCATTTGGGCTGAGATCATCTTAATACATCTTTTCTGATGGTTGTAGCAGACAACAGGGTCTTGAATTACATCCACAAAAAATAGGCTGCAGGGGCAGGACGACATGCCTGAAGGTTCTGGATTAGACCAAAAAGGTGGCCTGTACCTACATCATTACAAATTTATTTCAAGGTTGGTATCCCCATTTGTTACTCTGGTGATTGCGGTGCCAACTCATTTCCACACCTCTTTGGACAGAGGAGGCCAAAAGAACTTGGACTGCGTATCCAAAGCAACTCCGGGTCTCCATAATTTAGTCATCCAACGTAAAAAATGACTGCATTCGGATTGCGCATAATAGGATAAAACTCTTCACTGTGTTCATCCTCTTCTCTTAAAGATCAAATAAATGATGCCAAAATAAATGTGCCCTATTACAGAGCTCTGACAGAGCACTGATGCTTGCTAATGGTTGTGCTGATGGGAGAGGCTGCTCTTTTTCAGTACAATTATCACCAGAAAAACCAGACAAAACAAAAAAATCTGCCCCTCATCCAGTCTGAGTAGCTTCTTGTTCTGTTTGGCACTGCTCTTCATTTTTGTTTGCTACATGCTGCTGAAGACATTTGTTACATAGAGACAAAGTGATACATAATGTGAATGGGGAGTAACTCTCTAGATATTGAAAGAAGGCTGTTTGATTTGTGTCTTAAAGGTTAGAAAAATAAGTGACTGAGAGGACTGTGCAAAGCATTTTAAATTCTAAAAGCACACAAGGAAAAAATGCTTGTACATGTCAGTTGCAGGTGAATTTGCTTATCTACACTAAAGCACGGCACAGTCCCTGAAATAACTCCCATGTATTATGGCCTTAGGAAAGATTAAATTACAGTTGTCAGCTTTTGAAGGTGTTTCACATTTTGCTACATCATGCATTAAAGGAGTTTGTAAGTTTTGCTATTGCTATATAGCCAAAGTTAGCATTAACAGCTGTTTACTTACCAGTCTAGAGGGAATGTTGCGGGTTCAGCGTCAAACTTCACTGCTTTACTGTCTCCAGCATTACGTCCCTGCTTTTACTGAAGTTAGCATGCTAACCAGCTAGCCTTGGCCCATCTCGTCACTTTCCGATAGCGACTCAGTGTAGCCTCCAGTGTGCTCCAATCCTCACCTGTAACACGATTGCTCCTCTGGTCATGTGAATGAGTAGTGGCTAGTTCCGCTTTGCAGGCATTTTGTTTCTGCTCAAGATAGAGTCACAGTTTGGACTAAAGTTTGGAGTAAAATTTACGTATTTTTAAATCAATTTTCTTGTGTAGCCAATGTGAAGTGACATTGAGAGACTTTGTGTGATGTGTGTTGCTCAGAAGTGTGGACAAAACCTGGACTCAAGTCAGACTCCATCAGTGTGCCTTGTAACTTCACTTGGACTTAAGCATTTTGTATTGGACTGACCAGATATTCGTTTGAAGCCCAATCCTATAAATATGTTATAAAAAGGGACTGAAAGGATAGAATTTAAATCAATCTGACAGCACCAGGCAAGAGATAAAAAGGCGTTCAATTGACCAATGATGACTTTTTTATGACTTGAAATACACAAAGAGTAGGACTAGAAACTAAAATTTAATACAGAGTTTGCTGTAGGCTACCATACATCCTTTTGGGGATAATGGGAATAAATGTTTTAAATGAACTACTTCCTCACACCAGTCATTCACAATATGTGCATTATAATAAACTGAATACTGGAGACCGTTTCACAAATGTTGCAAATACTGACTAATGTTTGGTCAAATTTGTATTCAGCTAGTGTCCTATTATAGCACCACTTTCTGCTGGAGAGCACAGTATTAAATATTTTAATGACCAGGCACGCATAAGAGGCAATAGCATGCAAAACAGATTGTTCTTGACACAACACACATTTGTTGTGACTGTCCCTCTGTTATTGTTCTCTTTTTATTAGCTGCTCATAGCTTGCTTGTGTGCTGTGAAGGGTTGTTCCTCATAAAAGCAGACTGGTGCTATCTCTGCAGCTTAATACTATTGTTGTGACTCTTAGCTGTTGTTCATCTTTTACAAAAGACACTCATGATCATGTCTCCATTGACTTTTTAAAATAGTGGTTGTCTAACAGGCACAAGACAGACATAGTGATTGCACAGACGGAGAGTGGACATATGTACATACTATACACACACACACACACACACACACACACACACACACACACACACACACACACACACACACACACACAATTGTCTATAGTCCACACACACTGATTTGCACACATGAAGTCCTTACAAGCACTCGTGAATGTGCTCACAATTGCACACTTCAGTGTTTTGTCAGTAGCAAGAGAGCATGTTCACATGAACGTGGCTACGTTTAAAAAAAGCTGTTAGTATGATGAGTTCACTGTTGGCGCTGAAACGCCATAACAGTTAAATTAAGAGGTGTTCAGTACATGTACAAACAAGTCTTTAACAACGAATCTTCAAACTGAACTGAATATATTGAACCACGACAGTCACTGAACAAATCAGTGGCTTTTAGCAGTGGAGCACTGGTGACTGAGAGCAATGTTGTCAACCCAGCTGCAATACATGTTACTCTTCATTAAAGGCCAATTCGAAGACTATGAAAGTCACAGAAACAGTCATAGTCTGATAACTCTGTCATAAACAATATGCTGCTGTGCTATTAGCATTATTTGCAGTGCTTCTATAGGTTTGTACTGAAATGGATCAGAAACAGACTGAATGTACTACAAAGTGCCTTTCAATGCTGAAGCTTAAGAAAAAGTCAGCAACTACAAAACTGTAAACTGAACTAACAAAATGATTTGGCTCATCAAAGTGATTTATGAGTTCCACCTCTAATTATATCTCTTCTTCCTTAGCTTTTGTTTGCAAGCAACAAAGCAGGGTATTTCCATCAGAAATTTCATAAGGAGGGAATAGGATTGCACAGACAGACCATTTTAACAAACATTCTTGGTAACAGTTCTTGGTCTTACAGTCACACTGGCATTTATAAACGCAAAAATTCAGACTGAAATCAATTTAGTTCGATGGAATTGCCTCAGTTGGTGTTTTTGCTCACGGAGCTCAAGTAAATTTGTTTGGTGCTTTCATATGGAGTTCAACTTGGATAAACTCAGACATGCAAATGTGTGCTGGTGACCACTTCCACATTTGTGACAGTGCTTTAGCTCTAAGTGGACTACAGAGGCTAAAATTGAGAAAGAATCCAATTTCATATGACCGTTCTGCTGAATAGGAAGCTATGTCAATAGAGGTTCCTCAGTTGTATCCATTTTGGCTCAAACAAAACTGGCCACATCCAATGGTGGCCCACGCACAGCAAATCACTACATCGCTAAGCTTTGTATGAATTTCATTGTGCCATTTTTCTGGTGTGACCAAGAACTTAAAAGGATAGAGCAATTTTGTGTTGCTTTTGACTTTCTCTATGTTTGCTTAATTTGGGTTTCTGTTCAGGTCAACAGCAGCCGTTATCATGGATACATCTTTCTTTCGAAAAATCCCCCATCCACAATGCATCAAGAGACTCCTCCATGGTCTCATGATGACCCTGGAGGAGTCTCATGATGTACTGAACTTCCACTTAACATGGAAGTCCAGAGAGAGTAAAAACAAATGTTTTTTTACATGTATCCACATTACTGTGGGTAGTTAACAGTGGGTTCAATTGTTTGCTTGTTTTTGTGTATCCTAGCTCTCAGTGTCTGTCAACTGTGGCCAGTCTCTGTCGGCCCTGTAGGACCGCAGCCACATACTGAGGTAAGTCCATTAGACACTTATTAAAGCTGGAAAAAGACAGTGCCCCCCAACCAGACGCTCTGCAAAAACCACTGCGCTTTGGATGTGTGTGTTTGTGTGGTGTCTGGCCAAACTTAGTTTGCCTCATCACACACACCAGAGCATGTAAACAGCTTTGACAAGTACACGCAGAGACACAACTCACCAGACACAGATACACAAACTCATACACACACTCCCCCTATCGCTCTCATTGGGACTCTGTGTGCTGTGTTCTGCCGGATCTCAGTGTGAGTCTCAGTGTGTGAGTCTCTTTTTTCTCTTCTTTTTTTCTAAGCGACCATCTCTGCTCAGCCTTGCCATCTGTTCTCCATGCTGTGGAACACGGCGCTCCCTCTGGCTGCAGGCGTTTTCACATGGTGGCAAAAATTGTCAATTGGATTTAAAAAAAATCAAAAAAACATTCATGACAGAAGTGGTTCAAAATGTGGTTTAGACTGTTTTTTGGGGCAGTTTAGTCACTCAATGAGTAATTTTACGATTTTGTATTACAAGTTTAGTGAGTGTATCAATGTTTTTTATAATGTTTTTGTCCAAATGTGTGTTTTGTGTGTCTATGTAACTATGTGTCTTTCCATATCTCCATTTAAGTATTACTCATGGTTTACTCTCAGTTACCCTTCACCCATTTTATTGGAGGAAAAAAGGAGTGCTGCTGGTGGTCTCTTCTCTTGGTGTATTACAGTACATTTGGATACTTTTTAGCATCTCTGCTGTCGGCAGCTATATGAAAGGTTCCTGTAGTAAATTAATTTGTGAATTCATCCATTTTATAAGGCGGAAGTGGGACTGGTTTTGTTTATTGGTTTATTGTGTATTTATGTTTTTATGCGTTCTCTACAAGCTGATTATCCCATTAACACAGCTTGCCACCTACTAAGGTTAGACACAAAAAGCAACAGAACCACATGGGAGAACGTTTTCTGCAATCACTGCTGACTGGGGAACAACCTTTTGAAATGGAAATATAGTTTGTGAACAATTTTCTAGCTCCATAAATCAAGGATTTTGGTAATAATTAGGGACTTCAATTACACGTGATTACACACGTGATCTGTATCCTGTCATATTTACTTTGATCCATCCATCCATTCTCCACCACTTACCTGGGTCTGTGAAGCAGTGGCAGTAGCTTAAGGAAAAGTAGCCTAAATAGCCTCCATTACATCAAGCTGTTCTGGCGTTCCCAGGCCAAATAGGATATATGATACCTAAATTGTGATAAGCATGTGCCTCCTAGGACATGTCAAAAACACCACCAAAATGGGAAGCATCCTGATCAGATGCACAAACCACCTCAACTAGCTCATTCCAAATGTTTGAGCTTCTCACCCTCTGCCTAAAAATGAGCCAATACATCCAGCAAATAAAAGCTCACTTCAGCCGGATTCATTAACCACAGGTGAGTGCACAGGTGTGGTTTGAAATGTAGGTCAACTGACACCGCGACAAGTTGGCAAAGCACCTGTATCTATCAACTCTGCACCAAGCCAACTACCTGTTGATCCACTCTCATGAGGACAAGACATCCAGATACTTAAACTTTATCGATGGGGAAGCAACTCGCTCCAGAACCAAAGGGGCGTATCCACTATTTTCCTGCAAGGAGCCACAGCCTCGGACTTGGAGATGCTGATGCTCATTTCTTCTTCTTCACAGACGGATGCTCACAGATGCATCGTTAAAATCAATGTCTAATTAGATCAACTGAACTATATCATCAGCAAAAAGCAGAAGCAGAAAAAATGACTCTCTTGCATCTAAACATTCTGTCCATGATTCATCGCAAGATACAATGGTTATTGTTCACTAATAAATAATGTTATTATTGATAATCTGAAAAAAGTCATGTGACAAATAGTTGGTAGGTAAGCAATTTGGGACACAAGTGTTTAAGTAACTAAGGAAGCAGGTACAGGTTAAGTAGGCTGTCACTGATCACTATAAACACGTAAGTAAATGAAACTGCACAGTAAGAAAGTTAACTTGAATATTGAATGTATGCATGTATCAGATGTTGCCACACAAGTAAGAAGACAAAGAATTCATTGGTTTTTTGAGAAAATCTGTTAATGCCTAATATCGGATGTTACACTTACAAAAGTAAATTCTTGATTTTGATAAAAAAAGAAAAGCAAAAAACCTGACATGACAGAATAAGGGCCGGTGTATGGTCTCTCAGCACTTAGACATGCTGGCCGACTCCGTTGGAAACAGAAGTGTTTAAAGTCATTCTGAACGGCCACACTGGAAGGCCACATGAAAAGAGTCAGCACAAATATACAAATAAAAATCCTGGCTCATGGCTCCTTTCTCGTCTTGGCATACCTGGACAATCACGGCATGAAATCGGTGTGAATGTCGTGATTGTCAATTTTGGAAAGTAACGGTAATGGTTGGACACAGATAACCCTTACAAACATCAGAAAAGTGGGGGGGGGTTTGTGACGCTATCTCAGCATCTGACAAGCAGTTCAGAAGGAATATAAAGCCCACTTCAAAACAAAACAAAACAAAACAAAGCTTCATTGGATTTTAATAAGTCTGCATCAGAGAACAGCACCTGGGAATCTGGGAACTTCTCAAGGTTTCATTCAAAGTTGGGGAGAGAGGAAATATTCACACACGCACATGTACACTAAGGCACACACACGAAAGAACAGATGCATATGAACAAGGATATATTCATACATCCATCTAGACAGCGACACACGCACGCGCATGCGCGCGCGCACACACACACACACAGACAGACACACACATACATTGGAGATCCGCTGTGCCTCCCAGAACTCCCATCTGTTGAACCAGCAGTCCAGGTTGGTCTTAATGAGAAATAATGAGCCTTCACTAAATAACAACAGCTTGGATGGATTTCACCTCCGATTCAGATTTTATTAGAATGGCATTCATTCTCCAAGTTACAAAATTCATTTGTTTCAATTCAATTGCAATTTGATTCTGACTTTTCATTTCTTTTTTCTTTCTTTTTCTCTGGGTAAGCATGAATTTTTCAGATCACTGACTATTGGCACATTTAAACATCTTCTTATAACTAATTTATAGAGCAATCAAACATTAAGTTACTCACTGCAGGGTATAGAAAAATTTCACTTTTTTACATTGAAAAAGGTAATTTTCCCACCATCTCATCTTGATGAAGACATAAAAATTCAAAGCACAGTGAGAATTATCACACCGACCTCTCTAAATTCTGAGCACAAACCTGGATTAAATGGAGCTCATAAGGGAAAGAAACCCCTGCCTACAAATTTTGACATTTTTCTCTAATAAAGCAGAGTGGGAATGTAATTGCCAGGCTTCTAACAGCTGGCATAGCTGTCAGCAAAAACACTAACAACATGAGTGTGTGTGTGGGGCCGTACATAGAGCAGCAGGCATCAAGTCAAGGAATCCAACTGGCCTTGTACGACTTCAAGCTGGAAGAAAGAGAAGAAAAGGTTGAGTTTTGGGAAAAAAGACTTGCGCACACTCATGTGAAAAGGAAGAAAAAATCATAAAGAGAGAGAAAAGGAGAGAGAAGTGCAAACAAAATGTATCTAAGTATGAGGGAGACACGCAAGTAGATGGATTTTGTCAGGCAATGTCTGCCATTCAGGATGAAATACAACAAGGAAGGTAGGCACTGAAACACAAAGATGTACACACAATGTGACAGTAAAGTGGACACATGCATGTATGCACCACACACACACATGCACAGACACACTAAAAGACAAACCTTGTTGTAGAACTCAAGCAGCTCCTGGTGGTTAAACTCAACGAAGACATTTTCCTGAGCCTGGAGGGAGGGGGAGGGAGAGAGAGAGAGAGAGTGAGAGAGAGAGAGAGAGAGAGAGAGAGAGAGAGAGAGAGGTAGGGTTAGAGAGGCTCAGAGAGGCATAGGAGTGGGGGGAACAAGCTCCCTAACAAATAAGAAAAATAAGTTCAGAGACGTATGAGAGCAAGAGAACTGAGAATAAAAAAGCAACAGTAAGAGCACATACGTAAGAGTCATGACCAACACTACTTCTGTTGGCTTCTTGTGCTTTCTATAAAAACCTTCATTAATTATTACTGCTCTCTGGCCAGTGTGCACTATCCTCTAAGTGTTATCCATCAAAGTGTTTAAAAATATACTGAAGGCAAAGTCACTGTCCACTAACCCATGGTGGGAAATCCCATCATTCTTTCTCCATTTGATTTTTACCTTTTTAAAAAAGTTGAGACAGGCTGCATCATTTGTTGTCCTACGTAGCTAAACATGTATTAAACACTCAACATAGGGCTGAACAGTGTATCGTTTCAGCACTGACATCACAGCGTACGTACAAGTGCAGCAGTCATGGTACTCTGTATAAACCATTTTCATCAACCAGCTTGAGCTATTGAAATTTCATGTATTGAACTTTTATGATAGTGAACATTCACTTTTCCAAGCCTCATCTTAAATACAACACACACTGTCTTGTCCATCTGATAAAGCAAACAGATTCATTTGGCATGCAAGGAAAAAGACAAGTTAACAAGAATTCAGAGTGGACGTTTCTTTAATCTAACTTTAAAAGAGGGAAAAAAAGACGAAACATACGGTCCAAAGTCACGTAAATAAATAACTGAGAATCATATTTCTAAGTTTATTGATGCAGGACAAAAACTTTCCAAAATTTTTTTTCTTTCTGCCTTTCCTTTTCTTCAGAAGTTAATAATGTTAACTTCTGCAGAAGTTACAAGCTGAAAATGATGTAACTTTGTTATTTTAGCAAGATGAACTGTATTTCAAAAAAGTGAAGAAAAAATGAGCAAACTGTGCATGTTATAGAGTGAGGAATTAAAACAATATTAAAATAATGGAACAAATATAAGTTAAGATACTTTTTTAGCATTATAATGGATAAGGAAGCTTGTGTCTTGTGAAGCTGGAATCATAATATTAAGATTTGTGACCACTGCTTCAATATTTTTAAGTTTGTTATTTCAGTTTTCAGTTATATGAAAAAGGTATTTGACAGTTTATGAGTAGCAAGTTATTGTAAGACAATGTATACTGCATCATTATGTGATTGTTCCTACGTTCCCCTGGGAGCCGTTTGCTTTTTCCCTCTCCTTTCTGAAAAGACTGCAGGCTTGACAAACTGTCAAGGGATGCAAGGTTGCGCAGAAAAACATTGCTGCTATCATCATCATCATCATCATCATCATCATCATCATCATCACCACCACCCCATCAAAAATGCAGGCTGAACAACAACCCACCACCATGAGCGGGTGTAATGGCGAGCCACTTTATCAAAACCCAATATTGACAAAATAACTATAATATGTGAAATGCTTTCTGGGTAGCAGAGAATGAGCAGGGCAGTCTCGGAGAGAACCAAAGTACACTCAGTCCTGTCACGCTGACTGTTGATAATAGCACTGAACTCCTGGCACCAACAAGGAGGGCAGAAGAGGGCAGGGGGAAAGATAGAAAAAGCCAACCTACAACAAACACAAAGAAAGACACAAACACAAAAAATATATAAAGAAAGAAAGAAATCTTGACTGAAAGACGGTGAAACCGCATGAGTTGTCCGATTGCTTTCCCTTGTCTACGGATCTGCAGTTTGGTGCTTAGAGACTAAATGGGGCTTCAGGGCTTGAAACTAACTGGCTGGCTGGTTGGCTGGCTGGTTGGGTGGATGGGTGGAAGGAGGTCATGTGTCACGGCAAATTAATTACAGAGATATTAATTAGAAGCAACGTTAAAAGTCCATAAAGGAGAGCACAGAGGGAAAATGCTATCTCTCGTCAAAGCCCCGACTCCACAGCAGCTCCACATGCACAAGGAGAATGTAGGGCAGCCTTAAATTTGGCTATACGGCAGAGGGAGCGCTAGAAGGGCAGCCTCTGCACGACAGGTAATACAACAACTTATTTACGTGTTGTTACCAAGTAATTAAAAATGAAAAGAAGAGGCACATCAAAGTAGTTCTACAAGGTAATAATCTCTGAGAGTAAACAAGGCATTGTTAGGGAATGGTTTGAGTTTAAATACAAATTGGGCATGCAGTTAAGTAACATTAACGATGAGCACACCCCGTGTTTCCAACACCACTGATCTGATTCACAGTTCACACCACACTGCTTTCTATTTATCTCCACTATGGCCAACACTATTGTAATGAGGAGACCAGTGCTGCATAATTAGTCATTTGGGTTAATGGTCTTTGGTGTGCTGGGGTCAGAGTAACAAACCTGGCCCATTTTTAAAAAGAAATAGGCACTTGTCAGGCAACTGAGTTGTCTCTTATTATCTGACAGAGGTGAGACAAGGGGCAACTGAAAATGCAGCTTCAGTGTGTGAAATATGATGTCGATCAAAACTAAGCAACAATAAAGTGAAGACAACAAACCAGACTTTCTGTTACACAGGGGTCAACGATGAAAGTGTGTTTATGAGTGTGTTGTGAGATTGTAAGTGTGTACTGATGAGAATTTCCAGGCACTGTTGGGCGTGTGTGTGTGTGTGTGTGTGTGCGCGTGTGTACGTGCATGTTTGGCCCATCCCATTGTTCCTCAGGGTTGAGATTTTGCCAGGCAGTAACCCAACAAGGCTCTGACAGATCTAGGCTAACACTAATGGGGATAGGATGCATCATCCTCATCATCACAGCCCCCTATACTACCAGTGCACGCACACACACACACGCACAGGCACAAAGACACACACACACACACACACACACACACACACACACACACACACACACATATATATACACTTCTTATCTGTCTTAGAGCCAAAATCCTGTGTGCCAGGATACAGAAAATGGGATTAACCCATGAAGATAATCATGAATTCACTTGCATCTGGTGTTCCATATATGCTACAGTATATTATTACAATATAGGCTACACACTAAGGGAGGTCCAACACATCTGAGAGAATAAACTAACACATGGAAAATAAACTCATAAAATAAATCAAGGACATTTCTGATAATATATGAAATATTCTGTTGCAGGTCTTGGTACAAGCATTATAGCTTTCGACATGCTTACTTACACAATTCCCTAGATAAACCAGCAAAGTCAACGAGAGACAACTGTGAGAGAAGCTCTTTAGGGATTACAGCATAATTCAACTTGATACCTGTTACTTGATAACACAGTGTCCATGGGTTGTCAGTAATAATAACACTATATGCTCATCATGTTCTGATATCTGGGGATGTGACAACATAGCTAGAAAGAAGTCTGACTGGGAGCTGTCTGTTGTAAACATCCATCAAAATTCAGACCGACTTCATGCTTCAACTTTGACAATACTTACCATAGTTGTGCAATGAAATATTATTATCATTTCAGGTGTGATCACTTTTACTTTGAAATCAAGTGGTAGATAACGTGTCCACACTGTGGTTCTTGGGTTGGAATGTATTTCACTCAGTCAGCCAGTTGCTTTTGTCCAAGACTGAAATATAGAAACAATAACCGACATTCATGGTCCCAAGACGACAAAGTCTGATGTCTGATGTTTCCTCTAGCACCACCACGGGGTTGACAAATTTTTGTTTTTTAATGAAATGTTTCAACAACTGAATGTAATGGATGGTGATGAATTTTGGCACCGATATCTATTGTGCCCAGAGGATGAACGATAACTAACCTAATAACTCCGGCGGTCCCCTGACATTTTATCTGGAGCTACAAGCTTGCGGTACATCTACGAAATGGATTGGCACACAAATTTTAGACTTTGTATGTAATGCCACCAACATTTTGATACTCACGGTTCAAAGTGAAATATCTGGAAGACTGGTTAATGGATTTCCAGGTAATTTGATGCAGACATTCATGGTCTTGGTGAACTTTGGCTTTTCATCTTGCCGCATCCTCAGGTCAAAATTTCAAATTTCTCAAATGTTATCTATCTAAGTGGTCTGTGTTTGTTTTTTGTTTTTATTTTTACAATGAGACTTCTACTACCTGTCTGATGGTCTTAGTGCTTGTGAGTTTTGCCCCGTTGGATTTTGGGGTAGAGATATTATCATGTTTCCATATCTATGAAGTTAAGGAAATAATCACACTGATACAAGAAATAGAAATGACAGTCAAGACTGCAAATATCCGAAATCCATGTTGCAGTATAATGAACCAGAATTAGCCTTTAGATAAATTAGTGCAAAACTGAAGTGTATTCTCCCTAAAGCTCAGAGAGAAGCTCATCGGATGTCGTAGATTAACAATCTGTAACTCCTGCACTGATATTAAGAGGAGACCAGTTTCACGATTTCAAGCTTTTATTTATAGCTTTCACGATTTTAAGTTCTTGAGTAAACCAATCACTGTATTCCAATTGACAACAAAGTGACACATTCAGCAAGCAGTGCTTTTATCCCATCAAGTGGTTGCTGGTGTCGGTAATGTCAGTTTATATGATACCGAGATGTATGGCATTGAGCGGTGTCATACCACAAGGAATCTGTGTGGATGGAGCTGTATGGATGCAAAAAGGTGCCCTTCATCAATTATTTGCTTCATTGCAATAGAGGATAGCTTGGATTTGAAACACTTGTCAAAACAGTGATTTTTTTTTTTTTTTGCCTAGTGCTTCACAGAAACTGAATTTCTTACTTCTCACTGATAAAAGCAAAGAAAAGCAGGGTGGCGATAGGGAGTAAAAGATGACAAGGAAGAGAGATTGACAAAAACAAAGAGGAGAGGAGAGAAATAGAAAAAGACATATAAGAGAAATGAGAGGCAACATGAAAACTAGAGAAAAGGAGAACGTGACAGAGAATGAGAGCTTAAGTAAAAGAATGAAAAACTGTGATAACCCGAAAGAGCTTTCATTGTAAAGAAAAAAAAAAATCAACCAAAAGCTTCTCAACCATCAAACTAAAAAGAATCCATTGACACAATTAATGTGTCTTATATCTAGAAATTTAACTTCAAACCTGGTGTAACAACAAAGCTGTCTATAACTTCACAGAGTGAGAGAGAAAGAGAGACGGGACAACACGTTTGTAGCCTCCGTGTAAAGCTGTCGGCTGGGTGAAGCGAGCTTAAAATATGCATGAAAAAGTCCATACCAGACAGACACAAAGTGAAACAAATCAGGCTCAAGTGTCGACAACAAGTGCCAATCAATTTTCTGCAGTGTGGTCAAATAATGCATCCTTGTGTGAAAATTTGTGTTTGTCTTGGAGAGAGGTGGTTGTACTGTGTGTTTTCATAGATAACACTGTTTAGATCAAAAACTGCTATCATTGTGTTCTATGATCTTATAGAAGTCTTACGTCTCGTATTTGAAGACACTGCTGAACACCAACAGGATTCAGTTCATCTCTATCATTATTACGAAACACCATTGTTGTTTTTGGCTTTGTCTTGATTGTATACCTTTTATTTTATGGCTTGCCCAATTAATTCCTTTTATTCTTATACACTTTCTTCATTGTCTCTCTCATCTCATGTCTCTCTTTCCACTTTTCTTCTTCCTGCAAAGCACATTGTAATCCCTGTTCTGAAAGTTCCTGTAATTTTTGCAGGTATGTGCTCTTGCATGCAGTTGGACAACACTGGGAGACGTTTACACAGTGTAAATTTTGAGCTAAATTCAACTTTTTTGTCAGATGAACCTGCATTTTCTGTGGCAGCACCCCTGCTGTGCTTATGTCGTGTCATGCAACAAATGAAGAGGCAGCATGGATTCAACGGAACACGTTGTCAGTCTGAACACGGCCTAACCCTCAGGCATGAGGAGGTTCATGCCAGTACGACTAGCTGGTGCAGTGACTACAACACGCTTACCCTCATCAAATTCCTACTTTGCAAACATTATCAGTTGTATTTGTAGGAGTACCCCACCAAGCCAGAAACATGGCAGGTGGGAAATGGAACCAGGTCCCTTCAGTAGTACACATGTGGTTCCTCTGCATTACCTAGGTGCCCGTGTCCAGCTCATTTAACCAAGGGTTTGCCACTTTATCCAGAAATCATTCATCATCAATAAAGTCTTAATTTGCAAAAACAAGATGACTGTGAAAAAAAGAAAAGCGTGTGATTTTTTTTTAAGGCCTTGATATATCCCACTTGGCATCACAAATGGCATAAATGTTTCAGCACATACATTGAAACCACTGGTTTTGGTAGTACAAAGTATTTAAAATTAAACACCAAAAATGCATAAAATATGCTACAGTTTATCCCTGCTCGACTAAAATGAATAGACAGACACAAGTTTGGGTCTGAAAGTTCAGAATAAAAAGGTATCATCCCTGCTTTTCTGCTTCTGTCAATATGACACCAACACAGCATTAAATCAGCATTGCCAGCTCAAGTGCTGTGCAGAAGGAGAATATGGTAGATTATAGGTCCTCTGTGACTTTGCTGCATTACGTGTCTTCTAGTGACTATGAGCTCTCTGACAGTTTGTCCGACTGGAGATCTCTGCCGCTGCCTGGTCATTGACTTTTGCCTGACAGAGAGAAATCTTGACAATGAAAGACAAAGAGACAGAAAGAGAGGCGAAATGCACAGGAGGCTGAGCTGTCGGATTTTGGCAACCCTTTATCCCTCCTACTCTCAATACACACACTCATAACAAATACACCCTTCCCTTTCCTGGCTGCTTTACTGTAATTCATACATACAGACAAGCGCATACTCTTCTGACCTTTATTAACGCACATCCTGACCGTGATTCATTAAAATGAAAATCTACAACCCTTGCTGGTGCACTCTTATGTTGCCATGGGCACACATACAAGCACCTGATGACTGAGTGACTGTGGGCCTATTTTCTATCCGGTATTTCAACTTGTCTGCATGCTTGACTGCTCTGTCGGTCAGCTTACAGCAACAGCAGTATACGTGTCTTTACTGTTTGTCAGTTAGCTTACAATACATCCATGTCTGCCAACTTGTCTGCCTGTCCTCCTCTCTGTCTTTGTGCCAGCCTACATTCACAAGCTTCCCTGGCTGTCTGAGCCGCTTTCTGCCATCTTGCTGAAAGATGATCAGTGGTGGTTATTTTATGAGAATGTGAAGAGAGGCTGGGCATGCATGCAGGTGACAGCACAAATAAAACTGTGGAGTGAAGACACTGCATTTTTCATAAACAGGTAATTATGTGAAATACATTGGCATCTCATCATCACTGACATTTCTTTTTTAATTAATCAGAAATGACGTAGCTTAAATGTAAAAAAACAAAACAAAACAACAACTTACTGAGACATTAACCAAATGTGGGGACACTTTGCTCATATACTGTATAATAGTGTGGTTAATGTGCTTGAGGATGCATATGTTTGTGTGCATTTGTTCAGCTGTCTCTTGCCTAAAACAGACTCTGACAAAGGCAGCTGTGCTGTCAAAACCCAGTCCTTTAATGTCTCAACAAAGATTTTTGTTGTTTGTGTCATTGCTACAGGTGTGCTGCCTCCCTTTTTATGTTGTGAGTGTTTCTGTCCATCTGTCTGTACTTCATCAACACTGAAGAGGTAAGCCTAGTTTGTAGCCACCTGATTCATTGTGGGGAGGGAATGCAGATGGGAAAGTGGAGACAGGTCAAAGGTTCAGCCGAGGAGAAAAAGGGATATGAAATTGGCTTAAGCATTATGCTGAGTTTAATTAATAGCTTTCTACTCATTATGGCACACTAATCAAACTGAATGTAATACATCATACCGCATCATCTAATATGTTCTCTAATTATATTTTACAAATAAGAAGGTGATGGCATAATAAGGCAATTAGAGTATGGCAACTAGTGACCCCCAAAACACTGAAAATATCTTGATCTATTAGAACCAGCATTTCTCAGACTCAGGTATGCTGCTTTGCCAGTTAGCTGACAGGCTTTTAGTGTGTGTATATACTTTACAGACTATCAGCTTTTGGACTGTAAAATAAATTGCGTTAATTTGCAAGTAAGTTGTTGGAAGTGGGTGTAATGAGATGTTTTCGAAGTCCTCTCAAAGTAGTAAGATACTAAACCTTTGTCATGTTTTTCAAACTTTTGCTGTGCTCTCATGTTTTCTCTGGAGCCAGCTACTGAGAATGTTCATCTAGCAGAACATAGCTTAGTTTCATAGTTACTGAAGCATATTGCTATTATTATTATATATTGAAGAATATTGCGCTATTACACAGCTAATTATAACTGTGAAGTTTAATTTATTTTTCCTTTTATTTACTTATCATTTTATAATTATTGTCATTGGTTTGTAAATTATTTTTTTTAAATGTTTTTCATTTCGTAAAGGTGCTTCAGTCTTATGTTTTTATTCCACTGTAAGGAAGGATATAAAATCTCAATTTGGCTTTCCATATTCTCCAGCAGTAACTACACTTACGTACCTTTACTTTTTGATTTAAGCACTTTCCCTTAACCTTAACCTTCCCTGAAGGTCCAATCAATCATGGAAAAATGGAAATCTACATATCCATTTCCATCCATGCCAACCTGGCAAACTTCATCTGCTGATGATCATGCAATAGAAAGCCCCAGAAGAGCTAAATGGGGCTTGAGGTGAGATTGTGGTGCAACCTGACAAAGAATAGGAATGAACTTACTGCATGTAACTGTGTAAGTGTAGGTGGAGAGAGGGTTAGTAACAGCCAGAGTTTTCTAATCGAGAGAAAGAGACCTTTTGTTGTCTGTGGAAGCTCAAGGCTGTAAAGAAACTGTATTTTCTCTGCCTCTTTTATGGGGGTTTTGTCACATAGGATTAACATAATAGAGGGTCTGAAACCTTTGACTTTTATTTGGAAACCTGAAACCAGATGTGCAGCAGCTGAACTTACCCCATCACTTACAGTACAGTATGTTTGGTCAGGTATCCTTATGGATGATAAAACGTAGCAATGAACAATAAAAATGAGCCCAGAAGTTCAATGAACATCTTCAATAGCTTTCGGTTTTTCTTTCAATTCACTATATCAGTCAACAAGATTCCACTCGCATGTGTCAGTGTCCTGGAATCATTCAGCAAACACTACTGCCATTAGCTTTACACAGAATTGCAATGTGCCAGTCGACAACAACCAACAGTTATCAATAGTTCAAGAAGCAACCATGTTTAATCTTCCCATGACCCTTTGAGCCCAGAGTCGTTCAGAAGCCTGTAGGAGCCACATATGCAGTGTGCATTGATTCTGAAAGGGGGGCACCAGGAACTGGTATCAACATCCACAACAGTGCCCTGTAGCCACCGCACAGTGACAGACGTGGAACCTCAAAACGTCAGCCATTCACTAAAAGCCTGTCGACTACAACAAATAAGAGCTGTCAAACCCAAACACTAGAAACTGTCAATCACCACTGGTATTTATAACAGAAATCAGCACGAGCATATATGTGCACAACCATGCAGGCCTCGACAAACACACACAGACTCAGTCTTATTCACCGAAATATATTAAGAGAAGAAAAGAGAAGAGAAGATGAAGTTATTTTCCGAGCCTCTGTCAGACTTATGACATACAAGAAATGACATGATGAAGAACCCTTCATGTACAGTAAGGGGCCTCCCAAGAACATGTAATAGCACCAACATGTCACAGTCTTTGTAATTTCTATGATTTGGAGAAAACACCCGGGAATGAACTGGCCTAGAACATTCAATCAGTCTGAATATATTATCCCTCTTAACTTTTTCTTCCTTTTTTCAACAGGCCTTTTGATAATGCTCTCATTCTATCTCAGCTCTGAAAACCGCAGTAAATAACAGCATAGAAGAGTGGAGTGTATGCTGCTACACCGGGGGAGATGGTGGGAACTTTGACAACAATCAAAAGAAAAACAAGGTAGGCAAAACAATAAACAAACCAGGGATTTTGCTCTGTTTTGTGTTCAGATAGGAGCTGGGAGGAGGCAGCAGGTTCCAGACCTGACAGGATGCACTCCTGAAAACACACCAGGATACACTCACACAGCACATCACACACAAAAGGCCTCACATACACCATACTGTACACTCGGCATGTACATACACAAGCATGCATTGGCTCAAAGGTCCGTGCAGCCAACAGCACAACTAATAGTCACACAAACATAAGAGTACGTGACACACATACACAGGCAAGTCAGCTCCCATTAAAACAGAAATTTGCACTTGTGTGTGAATATACACTGAGTGGTTTCCATTAATATGAGTGGATGTTATTTAACACTGTTGATATAATAAAAGTGGTTGCTGTTACATGTATTTTTTCATACAATTAAATTGTCAATGTACAGCTTGTTTTGGTCAAGTTTGCATTCATACGACTGGACATTTCAACCCTTTATACAATACTTTTGCCTAATGATTTATCCATTAGACTACTTTTAGCTAACTATTTAAACTATTTATCCAGTACAATCCAGTAGACAGGTGAGTAGAGAGGTTTTCATATACTCTCAACTGCAAGATGTGATGTTAATATGTTAGAACTAACTCAGCCCACAGGTTATTGTAATTGTAATTGTAATTTACTAGTTAATGACTTGAGCTTTCCAGGTACCCACTGGAATCATTGCACTAACACACACACACACACACACACACACACAGATACACTGCAGCCTGTCTGTGACCTCCCTCCTGTCACACAGACACCTTGCTGTATCGCAACCATTTCCCGCAGGCTATAACAAAATGAGGGGAGGTCTTCCTCTGTCTCCTTCTGCCTGTTGAGGTGTGTCTGTCTGTCTCCCTGTCCCACTCTTGTCTTCTCTTCGTCTCCTGTTGGCAAGACGCATCACCCTCTACTGATGTATTCCTTTTCTTTATCTCTTGCTATCTCTGCCTCAGCCCCCGTCTCCCCTTGTATTAAGTGACGCCTTGTTATAAACAGCCCATCAGTGAGCTGTCCATCCGTAGCCGGCTGTGGACTGACATTTATTAAGAGTCAGCTTTGCCTGCAGTCTCCCTACATCTCTCTGCATCCCCACATGAATACAGAGAACCAATTAGAGGAGGAACAGGGCATACGTCTACAAACTCGAACAGGCTAGGCCACAAACACAAACAAACACACAGCAGACAGATGAATGGATGGATGAAATGAGAGAAGGAGACAGAAAGAGAAAGAGAGGAGAGGAGAGGTTTTAAATATATCCCACTAGTAATTTAGCTAGAAGATGCTCCTTTGGGGAACACAGTGTTAACCGTAAACTTTTGATGAAATGGGAGCTACCTACTGTGCTTAATGGGTGCTGTAACAAAGGAAGGAGTCAATAAGGGTGTTGTGAATAAAAGTCACATAACCAACTTGCTAAATAAACACGCAGCACCTTTATTCAAGACATTAAACACACCGAGACACCCTGCACAGTCAAATCGTGCAACAAACTCTCATTCAATGATGAGGCTTGACATTTATGAGCAGCAGGAGGCAGCTACCGGGGCTAAACAAATAACATCCTCGACGGTGGGCTGAATAGGACGACAGCTATTTTGCCTATTGGTTTTGTCTCACATGGATGAGGTCACCAATGTCCTGTCTATGCACTTTGTTCATTATTTGTTTGCATGTGTGCGCAGTCCATCCACCTCCCCAATCAGAATCCACCACATCCTGTGTTGTGGTTAGGAACAATGGGAACATGACTAGGCTTCCACATCCGCCTCTCGAATCTTCACACGCTATGCAGCAAGACGCAGTATGACACTTGGGGATGATGGTCAACATGTGAAGAATCCATTCCTATATAAATCACTATGAGGGGACGGGAAGACAGGAAGACTCAGAAAGAAAGGAGCCCCTTTTAGGTATGAAATCTCAACCTCAAGCTGGTTTCCTCTGTCTGTTATAGTAATCATTTTTTTTTTTTTTACCTCTAATACATAGGCCTCTGTTCTGGAAAAATTGTAAAATGACTTAAGACAGAACTGTTATTAATAGAGCTACAATGTTTGCATGGTTTGTGGCCTCTGGCGTACGGGACTACAGTAAGCACAAGGTGAGAGACTGTTTACCAAAACATGCCACTCAACTGTCACGTTATGTCGCCCTCGATGAGGAAGGAGTTCTCTATTATGGGCACTAGTGCAATTTCCAGTCATTTTTACAAAGTAGCTTGCCTTGCTAAAGTCTCCCTTGAGAGTCATACCTCGTGCTTCGAAAAAAATATTTAAACCACAATTACGAAGAACCAAGTGGGTAAAACAGCTCACATCAGCCTTGTTTGTATCTGGTTTCATTTGATAACGAAGTGCTGTAAATAAAAGAAGCTAATTTAGTCTGTTCATCTGGCGTGACTACAAGATTAGCACTAGAGCTAACCACCTCTGAATAATGCTTGAACACTCCCGAGTTGGAATAAGGGGTGTTTTTCCTGTTCTCCCTATTTTGCAACACCACGTGAATGAAGCATGACTTCCTAATCTCTCATGACTTATTTTGCATGAAACGTAATACAAACAAATATTGTAATATTGTAACTGCTTATATTCACACTTGAGTTGCGCAGAAAACACTAAAACAAAGAAACTAATTCTGGGCTTGTGGTAATGACCATATTCCATTCGTGCAGGGGTTTTCACTAAGGTTGCCTAATTACACCTCTTTTCAGGACTGTATAGGCGCGTGCAAAGTGTGCTTGACTGACAGCTCCCTCATGCTTCTGTTAGTTTAGCTCCAACTGTTTACACAGATTTACACAGCTCTTCTTAGTATTAGTTCATTTCAGCCTGACAAGAGGTCTATTCAACCACAACAACTGACAACACCTGTGTATCTGTGCAGGGCCTTTAACACTGATAAGAGCGATGCATTTCACTCAGCACTTCATCAAGCTCATTAAAAAGATACAATGGGTATAAATATGTGAAAATAACAGTTTATGTACTAATTTAGTTCTGGCACGCATGAGTGTAAAACAGGTTTTAATTCAGATAGTCAATGGGAATCGATAGACACATCATCAAAATCAATATACAAAATACCCTAGAACAACATGCAACATGTTGTAAACATAAATAATAAACAAATCAAAAATCACAAAGAATGAAAGTAAATGTAAAAAAATATATATATTATAGAACTATTCCACAGTGGACATTTGACTTGTCATAGCAGGAAAAACAGGTGTAACTAATAACATCATGATGGCTCCATTACATTAAAGCACAACATGAGGGCCCTGGAACTGAGAAACCTAAATTTGATGCAGCCATCATTAATGTTATTATAGATTATAAATCATGATGAAAGGAGATAGAGAGGGACATGCAGACAAAGAGGAAGAGAAAGACAGGCAGTGACAGTGGTGCTGCAGCTGAGACAACAGAGGGGCCTCTGCTGGGGGTCATTTGTCAGGTCATTAGGTTTCCCAGTTAATGAAATAAAAGAACAATAAAGAATCTCTGTACTGTCCAACACAGAAAGTGGTTGTTTCAGTGTGGAGTGCCCTCTTTCACCCACCACTTCCCACCCACACACACACACACACACACACACACACGAATACACCCACCACCTCCAACCCACAAACACACAGACCCGCACACAAACAGACACACAACTGAGTCTGTAGGTGGGCAAGGGTGGGATTTTCACACGCCTCGCTCCCCAGAGCCCATTCAGTACAGTACACAGCATGGCAGCAGGACATACACACAAAGACTGGGATTGTCTGCACCCAGTGGGCCACTCACTGAACTAGAATGACAGAAACACACTGAAGCACGGATGCAGATACATACACAGGCTCACTACAGACATGCATGAACACACATAGACGCACGCACGTGCACACACGTACACACACACACACACTGCATTCAGAGCCTTATTTCTGAGAAGCACAGGCCGATAGAGCTGACTGAAGCCCACAGTTAGAACAAGCACATGGATGGACAGAGTCACTGTCTGATTAATTTACTTCACTAACTAACTACTAAGTATTAAGAGGCTGAATAACGTCACTACAGTAAACTCACATTCTCACTCTTTGAACACAACACAAGTTTTTCTGAGTTGGACTCAGACAATAGATTTTGTTCCAAGCTCAACAAACTCAGCTGCAAATAGAACCATTACTGTATAAATATTACTTTGATCAACCTGCAATTGTGTTTTTGCTAAGTTAAATGCACTTTGATGCAAGTTCCGCTTTCCCACTTTGATGGCCCTCCTGCAGTGTTATATTTGATTTTTGAGGCATTTTAAGCAGTTAATTCATAAATAATAGCCAAGGCCACCATGGACCTAACAGAAATAAATGTTTGAAAGCCACTTACTGTTCTCTTAATAAAAAATTCTGTCTTATTTTATTAAGCATACTAGTAATAAAAACTCTCTCTCTCTGATTGTTTCTTTCAGGACCGAAAGGAGTGTAGATAGTTGATAAAGAGTCCAGGGGGGCAAATGAGTTACAGTTAATCATTAGTTATTCTAATTCAGTTTTTAAGAGTGTTATATTTCCTTTTAATATATGCCCACACTGCACTTTTTAAGTGTTTGATTTGTGCGGCTTGTTGTAGGACCAGGCTTCTTCTTTTTTTCAAACCAAGTACATCCAAGGTCTCTGTCTTTCTCATTCTCTTCCTGTCTTCCTCTTTTCTCTTTTAAGTACTAAGTCAGCCAGCACCAGTGATTAAGTCTTGTAGCACACAGCCTTTGTCAAGTATGCTCTCTTCTGCCCTCACTATACATGTAGGTGCACAGTTACGCAGCCAACTACACACAGTTCCAATAAAGGCCAAAGACAGCAGTTGGCCTTTGAATTTTTTTACCAGAAGCAAAGTGAAACTGTGACTCCAAATCAGAGAAAACAAGAGTAAGACCAAATTTTTTTGTTAACTAGCCTAATGACACTCTACTGTACTCTGTACAGATGCCACAAAATCAATTTCTGAAGGCGTAAATATTCCTCAAACAGGTATGTTACTAAAGAGTTCAGATTACTGGGGTGATAAAAACACTAAAGGATAAAAAGTAAACTCGTGATTGTTTAAACACCAAAGCTGCTAACTAACACTGAGTCCTCTGAAGGTCTCACCATGGCAGATTATCACTGGGTTTTCTAGATTTTTGTGTAATGACATCAATGCGAAGTCCCTAAATTGAAGTTGATCATCTTCTTAAGTGAGTCAAAGCTGTGGCTTGTGGGAACAAAAGCGCAATGTGGATGTGACACCAAGATAAATACAAGCGAAGAGAGACATTTGTCAGCTATTGATGGCAATGGCTTTCCACTGGTCTCAAGATAAAGGCATACTATACAAACCACCAAACTCAGTAGGAAAAATATTCTCATTGGCTCCACACTATAGGCTCTTGAATATATTGTTATTCTGGGCGAGTGTCAAGCTACAATTTGGGATAAATCTGGCTCACATCTTGCAGGGTGCGTGCACCGATGGTGCTTCAGAGGCAGCATGGTACCATCTGTGCTACTCAGCAGCCTTTGTGAGCTAACTGACGATGACTGGGACAACCGTACCATCGCCACATCCTCCGTCCTAGCCTCTCACTGCTTCGCAGGCCTTACTTTAATCAAAAACACTTCTATGCAAGCATGGAACACAAAAACCCACATGCACGCACACAACCACATTTTATGGGCACTGGAGTGCTTTTAGTGGTGCCAGTGACACTACTGAACTTCTATGACAAATGCTCTATGACCAATTCCTCTCCTCCCATTCTGAAGCCCACTCCCCTGAACTTCTCCCTGCTGAGGTAGAGCCACATTATTATTCAACCACATGGGAATCTCTCCCTCCCTTCCCGGGGGAAAATATGACAGTTCTTCAACCCTTCCATCCCTCTCTCCCCCTACTGTGGTCAGTGTTGAATAGAAACAGAGCCTGGTTCTGATCAGCCCTTTAGTCGGCACGTCTGCAATGCGTCATCTGCTGTATGCTGCGGTTACTGGTTTCTCCATGGCCTTACAGTCTATAAGCCTAAACCAATATACGAGCAATAAGCGCTTCTTCTCATTGATTTGATACATTGCCACTGCCTCATATAAATGAGTATTCCTGGTGCCTAAATATTATTACAGAAATCAATAATTCAAGCTGTCAGTTGGATAATATTTTTGCTTGGTCATTTTCTTTACTAATAACTACACTTATATCAAATGTCATGTATCAGCCAGCATCGCCCAAAGCTGAGCCAAAGGCAGTGAGAAGAGACTGACACACACCATGCCATGTACAAAACAGTTAGTAAATTTTTAATAGGTGAATCTGGGGCACTTTCTCGTAGAAGACTCAGAGATACTTGTTGATGTGTTCACATGAAAAACGTCCCAAACCACTGTATATATAATACATATATTTTCTATTGCAATGCATTCTGTGCCTGACACATACCAAAGCATTTAGTAAAATTCCCCTTTTCAAGCTCAGTGCTTGAAGCAAGGCGGATAACTACACATCATAAAAGGAAATACATGCAGGAGTTTTCATGGATTTCTGATTGAACTTCTCCATATGTGGTGGAGGAAGGAAGTGGTGCAAGCCATTAAGCTTTACCTACATCAAACCAGTCCCCCAACCACCTCAGCCTGACAATCTTAATCTGACAAACTGGCATGGTTCATGACTATTTCACTGATGTATGAACTTGAAAACTTGTAACAAAAGCCTCCAGAGGGTCTTTAAATCCAAGCACACTGTTAAAGACTCATCTGAGACAAGGCTAAGACATCTTTTCATCATCGTAAGAGGAATCCCGAGGTTTCATCCCCTGTAGTGAATTTGTGTAATGTGAGCTGCCGAGTGCAAGAAAAAAAAAATTGATACACCTCTCCCCCACCTCCTTCCAAACCTCCCACTTGTATTTCAAACACTTTAAACTTACTCTCACTCTTGTTTCTTCCAAAAATACTTTTAAGTTCCTACCAGTGTATTTTACTCATTCATGCTGTTTTATTACTGTGCTGCTCATGACTATGGGATTCATAAAAAGAAGCTGTGCATTGGTGGGAAGTCGCTCTAGATAAGATAAGTCATCTCAATGCCAGCTTAACATGGGGGGAACCTCATCTTCCAGCATCAGGTAGTGTCTGTGAAAGGTAAGGAAGGTAACTACAGAAAAGCCTGTCCTAACCTGACTACTTTTTTACTCCACTAAGTGACTCACAAATGACACACTAGACTATTTGGACTTTGTACACATTAAACATTAAATACAGCAAAAGACAGTGCAAGGAGGAGGATGAGAAAAGAAACAAAATGTGAGGCCAAATTGAGGAAGGGGGGACAAAGAGAGAAGCCTAAAGATAAGCAATTTCATTTTAAGAGTGAAGCAAGCGAGAGAAGTTAATCCATTCCATAGTCACCCACCACACCACCCTACATATGTGGTCTGTGGGAGTGGCAGGGGCTGGGTTGGCCTAAATACATGCAAAATGAATAAAGCCATAATATCCTTTGATACAAGTCTTTGAAAGCTCCAAGCAGCATCTGTTCCTACTTTTAATCTGGTTAGGGTGTTTCTCTAAATACAGCCAAATATTATCATCTTCAGCAGGCATTAGGGATAGAAGGATGTGACACGATCAATGGAATGCACTAATGCAGCAGAAAATGTCAATAATCCAAGTTAATTTGATTTCTCAGTGTACATATTTAACTCCATAAGTAACTATGAGATGAATAAAGCAGCACCTGAGAAAGAAATTCAATATAAACACAATAATGTTGATTAATTATTATAAAGCAACTGACTTGGGTGTATATCTGAGAGAGCAAAGGATTGATACTTGGTTCACACTGTGCTCTCTGTTTCCAACAATCTGTCCTATGTGGCCTATTTAGCTCAACCAACATCCAGCAACTGAAAACGACCAGACCTCAAAGTGTGTGAAGCCTCTCCCCGTGCTCGTCATTACCATGTTTGTTTATCTACAGCTCGCTCCCTCAGAGGAACACCCAGCCTTGTTAAGGAGGGAAAAGAAAGCTTTAAAAGTGGAAATAAGGCATACATTTCAGTCCGGTCCCAGGACGACGAGCGGTACTGAGGTATTTCCATAATGGTATCTTAACGGGAGCTAGCCGGCTGAGCGAGAGACACGTCGCCCTCATTAAGGCACTCGCTCAGGAACAGATTAGCGCTTCATTAACATACAGAGAGAAGCGGGGGAAATTACCACTCTCCATTTCACAGTCTGAAAGGCAGGCAAAGACCAGAGTTAGAGATAAGTGGTGGGGAAAAGATGGACTCAATTTGGGGGAAGATAAAAATCGATGTACGGTATAAAATTTGCTATTATGGCATCCTGTACGTCTCTGACCGTGAACGTGCAAGGCAGTTACCTCCCTGTCTGGCTGTAGCCATATTTCTGTCATTCTCTGTCAGCCCGTCTTTTATTCTCCCTGTTATCACCACCTCTGTCACTCTTCTACATTCCCACTGCCCTTTGTGGCTCAGAAAGAGGCCTGTCTGGGCTTCATTATGAGTTAGATTAGTTAGAATAGAATGAAAGTGGTTTCCCTGGCCTGTATTGGTCCTTTTTTCTAATACCATAAATCCCTGAACCTCCTGCATCAACAAAGCCAGGCTTCCCTCCTCCTAATTACCCTGATGTTAAAGGCGAAGGAGACCCAGCAGGGCAGTGTGCTGGACAATGAGCCGGCTTCGAAAGAAGTGCTGGCAGGGCAGGTCACACTAAAGCTACAAATCCAAAAGTTTATTTATAATAGGATCCTTACACTATACCAAGAATGCACATTAAGATGATGTGATGCTAATTTAACTTGGAAAACATGCTGGGTATAAAGTGGTAGCTGCAGTTCCTCTGTGTACTTTCAGATTCATAAGTCAAAGATCAAGAAGTTTTGCAAAAAATGATTAATTAGCATTTTGAAACAGTGAATGAGTTCTCTTTTTTAAGGCCAAAGTGGTCAAACAAGTCTCTGAGAAAAACTGTGATTAGGGATTCTCAAGCTAATTCTCCAAATGTGTGTCGACATTGTGCGCAACAAAGTATTGTACTGTTAGCCTGCCCTTCACCTCTTCATGTCCTAATCTTTAAATCGTAAATTCCCATGAAGTGCTTTTAACCTTTAGATTTATTGGGCCTAATTAGTGAAACTACCTGTCATAAGAAGGCAGAAATATCCTGACCCTTACTGGAAAAACCCAAACTTGACTTAAAGAAATGTCTAATTAGGAACTCTACCTGCTAAAGGACATTTGCAAAAGGGAGAAAATGAACTTTCTAACCTCTAATTTTGTCTTGTGAATTTTACAAACTTCTGTCCCGATTTTTCTGACCCTCACACAACTAAATATTTTAACCTCTCTAAGATATTTAATTAGGGAGAGACCTGCCATCACACTCTGCCCAATTAACATTGGTGAGGTTTGAACTTGTCCTGAATCTTTTTTACGTATACCTTTATCCTGAATGATCTAAGCTGTAACAAACTATTTGACCTTTGCTTGGGTCTAATTAGCGAAATGCCTTGCCACTAGAATCTGGCAAATAAAGAAAACCATTGGAAACCTATACATTGACTTCATTTCTTTCTTCCTTGTCCCCCTGCTCTTATTAAATAATATAGTTCCGACCTAGCCAGACAATATGTTGTCTTTTTGCCCTCTGTCTAACTGTATGCTACTGACATCTTATCTTTCTCTCGTAGGGAGGCTGATTATTTAAAGGTTGGCAGGGTTATTATCACCTACACAGTCTAAGCTGACTTTGGCCAGGAGGCCCTGAGACTCAGCAATGTGCTCTAGACTAATGAGCTGTGCTTCATTCTATAAAGAAAAGGAGTATGTGTCAAAGCTCTATGAACCCAAGCTAACTGAAGCCACATTAACCTTACACAAGAGTCATTTTAGAGTGGAAAACCTCTGGAGTCACAATTCCCCTTTTTTTTTTTCCTCTGAGAAATGTATTAGGATTACACAGGTTTTACTCTAGCCTTAACTAAGAAAAATGCCCAAACATATAGAAACATATAAAGCAAAGAGGTAAGTTTGTGGCTTTAATGGACTGAGATTACACTCAAAGCTCTTCTTGCTAAATGTCTACATGCAACAATACCTTATCACTATCAAATTTCCTGGGCCTTATCACTAGCCTAAGGAACTATACCATCTACAATGACTATTTAAGAACTAATCCACTAATATAACAAGTTACGTCCAATATTTTTAAAATTGAAATGATAAATGCCAAATCATTAAAAAATTGTAAGTCTGCTGCACATCAACCTTATGTCCCTCTGAGTCATTAAAAATGTGATAATCAACAAAATTACCAACATTTTTACACTGCAAAAAGGCTGATTAGGCGGATAGGAATTTTACATTATTTATTTTTTCATCCAATTTTCACCTATTTTTCACTAAAAGACATTAAAAACCAAATTAACATGCCTCACAGTCATGTCCTTTGCTATTTTAGATACAGTTTTGAGCAGATCTGTCAAGGGAACCACTCGAACCAGGTAGATTTCTGACACACCAAACTTGTCAAACCGACACACAATGCCACAGACTACATTGGGGTAACATTTTTGGTAGGACTAAGTTGCACTATGAGATGTATTGATAAAATACACCAAACATACCTACTATAACCTATTAAAAGATTGTGGCAACTTACAGTGCTATGATTAAAATATACAGCTATTTTACAACATGGCTTTCACTATAAAGCATAAACCTTTCTACTCACATGAATGAATGAATGTATGAATGAATGAATGAATGAACTACAGCTCTGGTGCAGTACTGCTCTCCTCTCCCTAAACACCTGTACATTATGTCAGTATGGCTACAGATAGGATTAAATAATAAATGAACCACAGAGACAGGACGTCTGCTGACAGTGAGATCACTGAATTACAGCATAATGAGCTCAACCTGTGCTGTGAGGTTCAGTCACATGTGAAACAATCACCTCTTATTAGCCTGTCATATATGGAGGGGTCAGAGCCATGCTTGGAGCTGTAAACTGAAGTGAAACCAAGAAATCACACTGACTTTTTACCCTGTTGTATATCAAAGGATGTTTAGACATTTTGGGAAATTTGGTTTTAGTGGTTTTAGAGGGAATTATGTGGTGTAACTAGTTATTTATCCACCCGCAGAGAAAAAACACAATTAAAATGATCTAAATTTAAAGGTCCACTTGCAGACTTTTTGGAATAGAAAAAAGATACATCTGTTATCCAATGTAATTTAAAGAAGAAAATGAAATTTTATATTTTTCATTAACTTTAATTGCGTTAATTTAAATTTATATACACGAACATATGTATGTATGTATGTATGTATGTATATATATATTTATGTGAAAGGTCTGAGACAATCAGGATGACAAAGATTGTTTCTGAAATTACTCCATATCTTGTATTGTGCAGTATATTTACTGTCTGCCATTTCACCTGAGTGTCTGAATTCTGAGTGTGAAAATGTATTAGCAATAAAAAAAATTAGAGTCCATGACATGTTCACTACTTCCTACTAACAATCCCACAATGCCATTTATAGATGTGAAAATGAACATTGTGTGACTAAACCTGCAAATGATGACAAACAATAATGTGTATGTGGTTGTTTTGTGAGTATTTGCAGCATGTTTTCTGAATTTGTTTGTGTTTTGTCTATTTTCATGTGTTCTCTTAAGTGGCAATGAGATGAGCTCTCAGGGCCACTGCAGGAACAACATTAAACATCAGTTTGAGAAACAAAACATTCTCACCACTTTTCCTAGAGAGTAGCATTGCTTATGCAATTGTCATGGAATTGAATTTAACAAATTATACCTCAGATTTTAAGCCAATCTTGACAAGAAGTGCTCAGAAAAAAAAGAAATTTGAAGGTGTAATTGTTTTGTTTTGTTATATTATGATATAAAACAATTTTGGAAAATGTTCTTATTTATATTATGACAGCCACAGTGTAGACATAATTCCCATCATTCAGACTAATTCACATTAAGAACAGCAGTTGTATTTTTCTCATAGCAATAGGCACAGTATCGGCATGCTTCTAATGCAATGCATTCCTGAAATAAAATCCAACCTTGCAAAATAACATCACAGACCTAACTCATCCCAATGCAGTAGCCTAGATTCTTTTTCTCTCTTTCAACATCTCACAGAGGGAAAAAAAACAGGTATGAAAGCTTTGATTGTACTATATCCTTGAAGTGTGAAAAGTAAACGAAACCCAAGCAAAGAGAGAAAGAGAAAAAGAAGGTGGAAAAGGAGCTTCAGGTGTCATCCAGATTCCACAGCTATCTTTAAGTCTTTCATGACCAAATCAAAACATACCCACTGTCTCTCGTCTTCATCGTCAAACCCTTTACTGCCTCTCCCCCTGCCCTGGCTCCTCCATCCATCCATCAACCCATGTTTTTCTAACCTGAAAGCACCCACACGCTCGTGCACAAATACACAAACACACCATGACTGGCCCATCCATCTGGTGCACACACAGTTCACACAAATACTACTACACACATACATACGCATACTAACGCACAGCCACAGACAGGCACACATCAACACCACCTTTAACCCTTCCTGTCTCCACACTCAAGTCATGATAGTCTCCAAGAAGTGAGAGACAGCAGAAGCGTAGCCTCTGCCGAGCCTCCTGAAACGCTAGAGTTGTTTTCCAGCCACGCTTTCACTATCTCAGGTCAAATATGCTTTCTGCTGAAGGAAGCTCATCATCTCAAAAACTTCGGAAAGGTCTATGAAAGGTTTTACCGATGTTTCAAGTCGGGCTTGCGTGCTCTCTCTCTCAAAAATGGATGACTTCTGTCGACTTAAGTGCCTCACTGAAAATGCAATTCAAAGCTGAACTTCGCTGTGGGGGTACGGTGAGGTGTCATCCAACTTTAAAACTGTACTATGTTACAGGTATGCGAACCAAACCCTCAGCCTAATGTCACAGACACCTAATTTGGCATATTCAAGATAACTTTGAGAGTTTTATAACTGTTAGAGCGATATAGCCGCTGGCAAGACTGAAATATGCCTTCAAATAGAATTAACTAAGTTTCACTAGTAACAAAGATGAACCCTCAAAAAGTTGGTGTGTGGGTGTACTTGTACTTCTGTCTTTGTGAGGACCAGTTTGAGTTTCAGACCTTGGGAGGCCTGTCCTCACAACTTTAAAGGGCTTTTTTTTTAAGACTTGGTTTTAGGGATCAGGTTAGAATTAGGTTTAGGATAGAGTTAGGGTTAATGTTCGGGTAAGGGTAAGGGTTTGGGTTAGGCATTCATTTGTGATGGTTAAGGATAGGGTAAGGGGCTAGGGAATGCATTATGTCAATGACAGGTCCTCACAAAGATAGATGTACAAGTTTGTGTGTGTGCGTGTGTGTGTGTGCACACATGCGTGTGTGTATGTGTGTGTGCCTCCCTTTGAGGGCTTCTCCCATCTCTTCTGTGACTAAAAGGATTGTGGGGATTTTTGACGTAATGGCAGAGAGAGAAAACTGCCTCGTTGGGAGCAACTGCCAAAAGGCAGAGGAGGATTTTTTTTTTTTAACATCCTCACCAACCCTACCCCATCTTTTTCTTCTTCCCCCTCTTCTTCTTCTTCTTGTCTTCTCCCTCATCCTCCTCCTCCTCCTCACTACCCTATCTCTTCATTCTGCTCTCCACACCGATGTGTCTTTTTAGAAGCTTCAGAGGCGGGGTGTCTTATCGAGGCTTCCCAGGTCTACGGGCGAGGCTGAGAAGAAGCTACTGTCAACCCCACTTTCTGCTATCAGCTCTGTGGCAGTCACAATGAGGCTGACATGCATACTCAAGCAAGCACATTCACACAGATACACATGGAAATAAATGCACACACACAGGCTTATCAACCCCAAACAAAAGTATGGTTTAGACTAGAGTAATTTTCCTACAGGGCTTCGGTAGAAAGAGAAATTGTGCTTAATGGTCATAATTCTAAAAATTCTTTATGAAAACTGTCAGGAGGAACCTGACCAGTAAATAGAGACAGGCTGAAGCTTACAACAAGCTGACAGCTTATTCAAAAAAGATGCTGAACACATCTAAATCCCATCCAGTCAGTGAAAAGCAATGAATGTGAGGGGCATTATTTCCCAGTGATTTTAAGAAATAAATGATGATAGTGTTGAGGTTAGATTTCTTTTTCTATTCTCTCTTACACCAAGACACAGCTATCTTCCCAAACGTGCTTTTGTTTTCACTGTTACAGAAGGAATAACAATATTTCTATCTATCACCAACTGTTTCACAATCATAAATCGGCCATCAGCTGTCATTTCTCGGCCAACTGTCATGTTTGTCGCCCTTACATGAACACTCACTGACAAATTGATACTGTGTTTATCATTGTAGAGCAGTTAACCTAGAATGTGGAATGAGTCATGTCATCAGACAAAAAAAAAAAAGAAAAAATATGTTGAAAAACATTCCTGTTTATCAAATTTCCGAAAGATCTGTGACAAGGCACACAGACAGAGAGAGGGAGAGCCAAATCAAGAGAGGCGACATGAAAATACATGCAGACTGTAATTCTTTGTCCATTGTTCTCCCAGGCTCTGCAGGTGTGAATAGCAGACAGGCAATGTGAACCACAAGTATTGTTTTAATGAGTGACCCAGGAACCACACTTACACACATACACAAACACCCTGAAATAACTTACTATGTTGCTTTGAGATGACATGTCTTTGTGTTGTGCTGTTAAATTACATACATACACAAACTAGTAGGTTTTGTTTGTGTGTCTATTGAAGGTGTGTGAGCTAGAAGGAGGAAAAGGTGGATGCACTGTAGCATGATATAGAAACACATTAATATTAAGAAAATTAAAATTACTACACCCAAGTGAGCTTCGGTTAGCTGAGGGCATCTAAAAGTGCAGTTCTTCCCTAATATGTTTTTTTTATTACTAAATTGCTGCAATGTCTCTATTACATGACTCTGCAGAGGGCTTTTAATTTGAAATGACGAACAAAGTGGAGACACAGCGACACCTGGTCGAGTAAGAAAGAGAGAAAGAAGAGAAAAAGAAAGAGGAGATAAGGTAGAAAGGTAGATTTAACTAATATTAAGTTAATTACAACCTACTACATCCGTGGCATCGTCTAACACTACTTAGCTAGATGTTTGGCTGATTACCACGTAATATTTTCAACATGATTAAACTATTCATAAAGTCAGTCTAACATGTGATCGTGTGGTCAGTTGATTAACATATGTACACTTGCCACTGTAGGAACAGTGGTTACATGTCCTTTGAAATGGGCCATAACTTATTTGTGCATGTGCACACATGCACACATCATATGTGCAGTCCAGTGCTTAAACAAATTACAGACATCCCTGCTGCATCCTGCTGCTGCTGAAAAAAATCCTAGGGGAAACACCAAAGCGTAAAGACATGCCAGAAAGATTAGCCAGTATCATCTATCTATGTCTTACTTGTTTCCTGGCTGAGAGAGTTTGTCACTAACATCTCTTAATATGAAGAGACTTTAAATTAACTTTCACATTCATAAGAGAAGAGGTGAAATCACCAGAGACTCCACAAGTCTTCATACTTAAGGCTTTAAGTAATGTTAGATCTGTTGCTTCCCTTTGGGGAAATTCATCTTCTTCATTTGACCTAGCCAAGCTAATTAGAAGCAGCAGGCACTTACAGCACAGCACCAAGTGACCAAACTCAGCTCCTTGGTCAAGGGCAACAGCGGGAGTATTCCTCAAATATCATACATTTTTGCGTGGAAGGAAAGTGGCACACCAAGAAAAAGACACTCAAAGGTAGAGAGAACAAAATCACTTTTAGAACATAGAAGCTGAAGTTTTGCAAGGCTTGTCACGGTTTCCTTTCTCTATTTGTCTTCTTTTGGCTCTTTATCCATCCAACAAAGTCTTGAGTCTCCTCTACATGCTTATTTTACAGCTTACGGATCAGATTCAAACTGGCAATATGAAATAGCAGAGACATTATAAAATTCCCACTGTATCCAAATGAGAAAAATATGGCCTTGGTGAGTAGAAGCGTGCAACATTTACCTCTGTTAAATTTTTTCTGTGGATTTTCTCTTACAGCTGTGGGCAAAGTTAAATCCCAGCTGTTTTACAGTGCGTGGAGTCCAGCTGTCCGGACATACACAACAGGATGGGATGGAAATCACCTGCAAGATGCATTTACTTACAATAGTCGATGGGGATGTCTGTGTGAAAAGGTGTGAAAGAGCACCAATATCACATTCCAGAAAGAGTGAGTATTAGTATTTGTGTGTTACTGCTTTTTTTGTGCACGCACACACACACACACACACACACACACACACACACACACACACACACACACACACACATATGTGTATGATGGGGCAAAAGCCTCTGAAACATCGAGGCAGAAGACGCCTACATAAACAAGTGGGTTCTGACACTTGTACTAGACTTAGAACAATGAGGATTATCTCTCTACACCCACCACCACTGGCATGTTCTGGCCTATCTGACAAGCTGTCATCTTCAGCATTGTTCTCTCTGTGCTTTTGCATAGTGACAAATGGTAGGAGCAAAACTGTTTGTGTAGGAGAATAGCACAGATTTAAGAAAAAATGTCATACTGCAGTATATAATCTCCGCCACTGGCGAACATTTGAACAGCCGAGCTAGAGCCATTTGTATTGAATCTACCTACACTGGTGTAACTCTATCAAATATAGAGCTGAATGCCTAATCAGCACTGTCAGATGTCTAAAATGGTAGTCCTTCATCATTCACATCAAATGCACAATGCTAATGCTAATGCTCAAACGCAGTGCCAACAGCTACCACCCTTCTTAAAACAATAAGTTGGTTGTCTCTAATGTTTCAGTGTCAGTTTTAGATTGGCTCTCACCAACCTATTATTCAAACTGAAAATGAATGCAACCTTCAAGCTGTTGAACCACCACCAAGTCACAGCTGGGAGCAACTTGGAAGGCTTTTAAAGTTAGTTTAAAATGTGGGGAGATATTCAGATCACTAGAGGGAATTATAGGGCTACAGCTGTGTGTGTGTTTGTGTGTGTGTGTGTGTGTGTGTGTGTGTGTGTGTGTGTGTGTGTGTGTGTGTGTGCGTGTGTGTGTGTGTGTGTGTGTGTGTATGTGTGTGTGTGTGTGTGTGCGTGTGTGTGTGCACTTCACATCTGTTTGCAAATGATGCTTGTAAAACATGAGAGTGCATGTATGTGTGTGTATATGCGTGTGTGCAGCATCATTAGAGGAAGGTCAGTGTGACACTTGCAACACTACTTCATAAATAATGTAAAACGATACAGGAATTAGACTTTGTAATTATACCTCTCCACGGCTATGGGCACAGTTTGCATGTATGTATGTATGTGCGTGCATTATGTGCATGTGTGTCTATGTGTGTGTGCATTTGTATAATCTCTAATTAGCTCCAAGAGAATAGCAGTGGCTATTAAAGTGTTGCATTAGTTAGAGCTGGGGATGAAGAAAGAAGCGCAAGGCTCAAAATGCCTCAGTTCATTAGAATTTGTGTGGTTTTGCATGTGTGTGTGTGTATGTGTGTGTGTGCGTGCGTGCGTGTGCATGTGTGTGTGTGTGTGAATAAAGACACACAAAAGGAATATGTGAGGGAAAAGGAGGAAAGAAAGAGAAAGTAAAACAATATTTAGAAATATTCATGCTCACAGGCTTTTACTGTTTGTATGAATGAGCACGAGTGAATGGCTCATGTTTATAAAGTGCACCTGGTAGTGAGTGTATGTGAGTGTTGCACTTGTAATCATATTCAT
The DNA here is from genome assembly GCF_002260705.1 of Seriola dumerili. Lineage (NCBI taxonomy): Eukaryota > Metazoa > Chordata > Actinopteri > Carangiformes > Carangidae > Seriola > Seriola dumerili. The sequence goes on along the minus strand of NW_019174545.1, from coordinate 3,373,720 downwards.
CCCTTTCAAGTCAGCCACAGTTTACACTGACACTTCCAATGTAGCGGCTGTGACTTAGCCTCAAACAGCACATGGTATTTGGCCACTACTCTAATGACATTTAGCGCTGACCAATAGGGACTGCATGTCACTCCAATTAGGAGAAACACTCCACTGTATGGCAAGCTGTTAGACAAACCCCCGACTCCTCCCTGCAAATTTGGGGATGAATTATTGAAAAGGGCAAAGCTGAGCACCTTGATGAGGTTGGCACATTTGGCTGGCTGAATGGTCGAACTGACACAGCTTGAGGAAAGCAGAAAAAGGCCACTGCTATCTCAGCAGCTCAGAGCATAACTGGTTGAGTGGCTTTGTCTGGAAGCTGAGGTTTATCACGCAACCTGCTGCACATTCACCACAAGACGACCTACATGACAAGAGGTTAACATAGTCGGAGTTAACATCAAAATCCCAACTGCTGTCCTCATGGCAGTAATTTATCAGATACAGATTAAGGTATTGCCATATTCTGAATTCTAAATGTGAAACCATATTGCTCCCAGGAGTGACAGTTCAGTGTCTTGTGCAGGAAATGCTTCAGGGAGACGACTATCTTCTAAGGATGTCAGTAACATTTGCCCTCTTTAAATATAGAAGCAAATTAGAAAAGTTAAATAGCTCAAGAAGAAAGTGAAAAAGTCACTTATATCTCAGCTAAAAGATATAATTTTAGTTGTATTTGTGTTTTATCTGGTTTAAACGGAACAAAAGTATGTTCGCAAGACAAGACATTTCCCATTAACCTGATGCAACAAAGATTCACTGCAACATAATCTTGTGTGTGGTTTCATTATGTTGAGTTACAATATGACTGCTTTCAAACAGCGAAGAAGTAAAACTGTGGACGCCACATCACTGTAAATGCGAGAATTAGTCCTCAGTGAGTCTGCAGCTGTCTTTTGTTAAAGATTCTTGGTCAATGTCACTTTTTGTAGTACTCTGAAAAAGCAGCAATGAATGCATTCAGATACACAATTGGTTTCACCCAAGTATTTTCATAAAAACCATAATGAATCATAAGATGAATGCTAAAGATGAAGAAATGATGTAAAAATAGAGAACTCAGCGGCACAAAAGCAGAATGTGGCTTTTGATATTCTTAAATATTCAAGCAAAGTAAAGCCTGAAAAAAAGCAATATCTGACTACCTGAAGGAAATGTCAGCTGGACTGTGTTTGGAGCCCATCATAAAAGCACAGCCAATCAATTGTGCATTATGATACTGAATAAATCAATTTTTTTTTCAATAGCAGTAGACAAACAAAGACTATAGAGAAAACAAAACAAAACTGCACCATATCAAATCATTCTTAAATGTGTTTCTTGTTTGTTTTTTTTTGTTATCATAGATATTTTCATACACAGCCACACCAAGAGCCATTGAGACATTTACTTAAATGTCTAAACCCAGCTGATTGAAATCTAATTAGCATTTTACTTTTTGTTATATTTCAGAAGCTTTCTTACAATACACTTGACAGCTGAACGAAAACATAGCTACAGAGCCACCCAGATAACTAAACTGCTCAACATAGTTGTAGCTCCTGAATGTCTACACGAACCTCTTTCATGTGCGTGTGTGTGTTTGAGAAATAAAGAGTGTGTTAGACGTCCCCGAGTGTTGATTGAAGCTACCGATGACAGAACAGTGGCACGGGGTTCTTATCTGTCGTGCTCCCCAGGCCCCTGACCCATCTAATTGGTTTTCAGTGTTTAAAAGACCAAGCCATCAAAGACGCGGCTGTCAGTTTGACTGCTTTCACTTTTGGATTCAGCTCTCTCTATTATTCATAACAGACAAGAAAACTTTCTGAAATACACTCTCAAACACACAGACAAGAATCCAGACATTCAAGTGAATGGGAAAGTACATGTCCAGTGAATGGGAAAGTGGTCTAGGACTTTTGGACTTTTGGTGGTCATGTATGCACACTTATGCTTTCTGCAAACGCAAACACACACACACACACACACACACACACACACTGATGCAGGCAAGTTCACACATACACATACTGAGTGTATTCAAAGAGAGGCAAGTCAGCCAGCACACCCTCACACAGCAAAGAGAATATATGACCAAAGGGGGCTGCATCTGTATGTCTGCGTGTGTGCGTATTTGTGGATATGTGTGTTTGGGAAAGGAAACGGGAGATGGACACAGTGTGTTTGCATGTGTATGTGTTTCAGAAAAAATTTTATGTGTGTGTATGTTCAAAGCCTTCATATCTCAGCTCTGCACAGACTCTGCAGAAATGTTCTGACAGTGCAGAAGTACAAACACTAATGCAAGTTCTGTGGGAGTTTTTGCTCCAAACAATATGGAAAAGGCTCATGCTAGTGATCAAAGTTGTAGAATAACCCAAGGAAACATCACTGCATAATCCTAGTCATTAAAAATAGGCTCATAAATTCTTGTTAAACTTTGTTGTGCACAAAAATAAATGTCAAACACATAATGGACTTGGAGGCTTAAATGTTAAAGTTAAATCACGCAGGCATTTGACACAAAGCCTAAAACAAAAAAAGCAAATATGTTACTGAGATTTCAGTTGACTCAAAATGACTGTACCAGCTCCACAAATAGGCCAAGCTTCAAGAACTCCTCACAGAGCTAAACAAACAGCCTCTTTCACATTTTCAAGATGTCTGCTAACATCTGAAGAAATAACTGAAACCACAACAAACAAGAAGCCTCCATGCATGCATCTGCTGCCATCTCTCATCCCCCGAGCTTTGTTTTGACCAAACACATCTCTACATCCCCACCTGGCCAACCTGGCTGCACCTGATCTGTCCAGCCTTACCATCAAGGCTACACCAGATAGCACAGGGGATCGAGTGTGGCTTTGATACAGGGTGGCCTTGATGCAGCAAAGCTATCGGCTCCAATCTGAACTCGTTTTTTCTTGTTTGATGGGACTCCATCTCTACTAGACCAGCACTACTGGAGAGAGCTCGAACCAGGAGAAAACCTGGCTCCACCTATTTCCACCCACACATGTTCAGCTTCACGCAACAAAGACTGCACACAAACACACACTCTTTTATCCAGGTTATGTTTCCTCTTTAGGGTGCCAATCAAACATTCATAAAAAACTTGTTTTTGGACTTTCAGTAACAACATCTCTCTCTACCTGCCTGTCTGGTTTCTTTCTTCTTTACAATATTCTGGAAAACAGAATCATAATATGAGTTTTGTCAATATTGCACAGCAGCATCTCTTTCATTCTCCCTCTCTTTCCTACTGCGATAGTGATCCAAGTGATAAAGCCTGCCTCTATTATTAGCAGTGTAATAGAGGGCTGTGGTTGTGAGGATCTGACAAGGAGATGATAACAAAAGTGCTTACTCCTCCGTTCTCCCCGCGCTCCTCCTATATCATTTAGAAAACAGTCGCAGTGCAGCAGCAGATCATGGCCGGCTAATGTCCTTAGAATATTACTCCTGCCACAGTAAGCAACACTTACCATTAGTCAATTTGTACAGACATTAAAAAGAACATCATTAAATTTAAGAATTTATCTGTTATTCCACGCTGCTACCATTCTCCAATAAATATTTGTGATCATGCACAACAGCCAGATGCCAAATTAAGAAGAGAAATTAAAAAAGGCTTGTCAGAGCTCTGGAGGCCCAGAGTTGCTCTCACGATTGAGCTTCCTATTATGGACTTGCAGCTGCTTTGTCTAAGATTTCTTACCTAGTGGTTTTGGCAGTTCTCAACCACAAAATGTATCTGTATTCCCAGAAAATGCCCCAAGGTGCTTTTCCAGACACATTTATCATCTCCCCTGCAATTATTATCTTTGGAGAAGCTCCAGATTTGACACCTGGTGACATCATGGAGTTGAGTGTAAGTTCACTGTGCTTAGGCTTTGGGCGAGTTGGGAGTTGTTACTTGCTTTCCCAAATATAGACTGTTTGACCAGGGTTGTAACATGTAAGAATTAACTGAGTGGAGACTTTCCTTAAAGGAAAATTCCACTTTATTACAACTTTGGTCTTTTTTTTTGCAGATTTGGTCAGTAATGATGACAAAAGTGTGCTCACAAAAGTAATTGCTAAGATCTGGGACCACAAAGACATCGCTTCAGTAAAGTCAGACAGGGCAAAGAAACATGAGCAGTCTGACAATAAAACAGTTCAGATAGATTATGGACTTATGAACACTTTATTTGGAGGTTAAACTTAAGTAATTGCATGTAAAATGTCTGTAATAACCAGGAAGATTGTGCAAGAACAGCCACAGAAACTAGTTTAGTTCAAAGTTAATCCAGGATGTGTTTCTGTAAAAGGCGATGGATATCTATGACAGACAGTTGGAGAAATAATGTTATCGCTCACTTTTGTTGAGTCTTTCAGATATGTTTGGTTTACATGGGGGTTTGTTTAAAACCTGTCTGATCACCTTCTTGCCCCACCCGTCCTATTTTAAGCCATGTTAATGTTATCATCGATACTAAAAAAAAAAATGGCCAAACCTAAGACCCAAGTTGTATAAAACCGGAATTTCCATTTTAGGATCAACATGCATGGTATAACTTCCAGCAACACAGACACATCCGAGTAGACACCCACATACCAGACAAGGCAACACAATGGCGCAGTATGGCAGAGGAGAAACAGAATGAACAGTGACCAATTAACATCTCAGCAGATACCAAAACATACCATGGGCCATATCCTAGTTTGTGAAAATATGTGTGAAAGCCTACTGCTGAGAATGTGTGTGAGTTTTCTCTATTGTTAAGAAGAGAAGACACAAGAATGAATAGTAAACAATATAGCTCATGCTTATCCCCATAGGCTAATGTGACAATATGATTATTACACGACAAGTGCGCCTGTGCTAAAATGCGATTCAATAACAGCCTACACATTAGTGTATATTTGTATATTTGTAGGGTCTAAAAGCCGCAAGCTCACTTTGCTTGTGTGGGGTAGAGTTGGGGTAAGGGTTGGGGTCAGTCAGGCAGTCAGTTGTGATAGTTAAGGCTAAGGTAAGGGGCTATCAAATGATTTATATCAGTGATGGGTCCCCACAAAGACAAGTGTACTAGGGTGTGTGTGTGTGTGTGTGTGTGTGTGTGTGTGTGTGTGCGTGTGTGTGAGAGTGTGTGAGTGTGTGAGTATGAATATGACAAAAACAGTAAAGGCAACCAAAGCCAGAGTAGATTTCCAGGGGTGTATGTATTTGGAGCGCTGTGGGCGACTCTGAAAAGCCTTCAGAACAAAAAAGAACAATTTCCCAGGATGCCACCTGATGTGTGTGCGTATGTGTCTACTGTATGTGTGTTTGTGTGTCCCTGTGTTTTCCACTGTGTATTTGTCAATTTACATTTACATGATTTTGGCTCAATTTATATACATTTATATCAATATGTATAATTTTCTGTTTTCTGATGTGTGTGCGTGTGTGTTTCTGCATTGTGTCTAGCACTCTCTCGTGTGTGTGTGTGTGTTCTGCCAAGCGCAAGAAATTGACATATCAGAGAAGCTTCCTGTATCTATAATTCATAGCACAAGCTCTAAACAAAGAACAGAGTGTTCGGCTCCCATCAGACAAACTACAGGGGAACTGACACGGTTGCTAAAGCTGCAAACAAAATATAGCTGGATAGCTAGGACCTGGAGCTAATAAGAGGTATTATAGACTGTGATAGTAGAAAAGAGCACACAGATTGACAGACAGGCAGATGACAGCCACACGTGGAATAAGGGATACTATTTTCTCTCTGTCTCTTTTTCTCTCCGCCTTGATGGATTTTCTCTGACCCACATTATCAGGAAACAGACAGGCAGACATGTGAACAGGTTTGAATATGACTCAGTGTGCTGTCTACACCGAAACAAAGGCTCTTTCAACACCGCCTGATATTTCTTTTGTCGTGATAGACACCTGTAATCATCCCATGCTCACTTGGAGGACAATCATGCAATATTTAGCAACTCGAGCTCCAGTTATTCTCAGAGGAAAGATGCAAGATTTATACCTGTTGTCTGTTGAGGTTTGTCTCAGAGCTACATGGGAAGAATCTTGTCGCATTAGTCATACTCACCACTCATCATTGCTAAATAAAGTATCTTGTACCTTTTCTTTCAAACAAAAGGTTGGAGGTAATCATATATATTTTCATATAAATGAGCAGCCAGTCTGCTAAAGCACAAATGCTTGATATAACACAAAGACGGTTCAATGTATACAGTATAGTGCTGAAATGACTAGTGGATTAATAGACTGACAGAAAGTTAATCATCAGCAATTTTTTATACTCACTGGATTGTTTAAGTTATCTATCAAGCAGGAATTCCACATATCTGCTGCTTCCAACTTCCCCATAACATTGTAATATGAACCATTGTCCCTCAACTGGCCTTTAAAATATATAAAACTCGACAATACAATAAAGGGAATTTTTCACTGTTTTCTCACATCTTCTAGACTTGAGGCTTGAAAAAGACCAGTTATTATGAAGTGCTGTCCAACCACGTCTAAAGTAAATAGTGTTTATGGCTGTTCTGAATGGCAGGCACAAGACGACGTGTTCAAATGGGGAAATCTGCACACACTTTTAGTTAGACCCCCTTGAATGGCATTCATGGTGTTTCACTTGTTTTTGCACAGTGAAAATGCCAGAATTTGGAACGTGGCAACAATTTTGTATGGGGAGAGGAGGGTTTCAGACACTGACAGACGATCCAAAGCAAGTTCATGAAAGCATTTACAACTGTTTTTCATAGGACACTTTTTGCACTTTTAAAATAAAGTACACCTAATTCCTACATTTTCTTAAGGATACAGTAGCTGCTCATAATGTTGACATTGTGTCAGTTTCAGCATCATTTGACAGGCATCATCACATTTTGTATAGTTGATGAAATCAATGGGACGTACAATTGCTTCAATTTATTCAGTGCATTGGGATGTTATGATGGTTCCATAGGGCCTTCTTTACACCTGCTTCTGTGAGTCTCAGTTGCAGCACTTCCGTTACTGTGAGACATGTACATTCTGTATTAATTAAAATGCTACACATTGTTAATAGCAGGTGACATATGTGGTGCTCTAAACACTCATATTGTCAGGGGCCTTTGCTATCAATGTGATGCGTGCTCCAATTATCACAAAGAAAAACGAGCCAGGCAGATGGGGGTATATTCATTAAGATATAAAGAAAAACAGAGTGGGGGAGAGAGTAAAAAGAGGTACGTCAAATATTGAAAAAATAGAAAGATGAGTGACTGCATAGATGGCAAGTTAATGACAGTGAGAAATGGTGTGGATGTGGCAATGATGGAGAGGGAAAAGTGGCTTTTCGTAAGTGATGGAAGGATCATTTCTTATCTATTCATATGTCACTGTGACTCATCCTTTAGAGCAGCCAAAAATAGCTTTCTCACAAACTGCAACACAGTATGTTACTCCTCTTATTCATTCTCTTCAACTCAAACAGTGAGCAACAATCAGGGGATGTGCAACAGAAGGAAGAGGAATAGAGGGAAAGTTGTGAGTGTTCTGGTACACAGGTATAAAAATGTTAATGTGCTCAATGAAAAGAGAAGTCTAATATATGGTTCAGCATCAAGAAGTCATCGTGCTGATAATAAGAAAGCACTACTGCAGCTTACATGCACTTCTCCAAAACTGTAACTACAGGCTCAGGGAGGATTGTTAGCCAGGATTTGTCCACTATTGATTGCCGTGACCTGGTTTATGGTCTCCCAGACCCCCCCCCCCCCCCCCCGCCCCCCAACACCATCACGCTTTTAATAATAGAGAAACGTTTAAGCTGCTGTACCTCATACAGAAAATATTTCCACTCCAGCTTCAATATCAGCTGCCATTGCTACTGTTCTGTTTACACAGACCCCTACATATAAATATATAGTATATATACATGCCTCACGACAGCGATATCTTAAACAATAATCAAGCTGTTAGAAGCGTTGGTAAAAATCAGAGACAGGGACACTAGTCAAGAGATGGAGTATGAAGAGAGGCACAAGCAAAGAAAGAAACTGATGCAAAGAAATAGAAACAGACACGGAAACTGAATCACAGGCAGGGGGAGATAGAGGAAAATACTGATTTGAAATCTTAAACAACATGTTTTAGTACAGTATATTCTATTTTGAATGGCATCTGACTACGAGAAAAGAAATGTCTGGAAATACTGCGGTGTTTTCACATTGTTTGTTCACACCTCCCACACCTCTTAGATGAGAGTGCAAACATTGAAAGGAGACAAATCACATTAAGCACCTAAAAACTGCCAAACCCTGAATTGGAATGACTAGGGCTGGCAGTTTATTCGTGGGCAGAAGGAGCTCTGCCTCTGCAGACTATTTATCCAAGGCTTAATGTTTACAAGACTTTCAGCTCAACCCTCAAGCCTTTCAACTCATGAATTTAGGCCATGCCCACACCAATGAGGACACATCTGAAAAAGCCTCAGACATGTAAAACGGCGTAAAACATGAAAAACAATACCAAAATATGTTTAAAATGTTCTTCTTCCCTCTCTGTTAGGTGAATAACAGTGGCAACAAAATGGTGCATTATGTCAACTACTGGTAAGGAGTGTGTTTAAAGTAACGGGCCTAATTGTTATTTTGATGTTATTTATGGTTGTTTTTTCCAGCAACAGCATTTAATGTATTTATGTGGAGTAATTCCCTCTCCAGTAGTTTTTATTGTTAGTACAAAGTCTGCCATCCCAGTCCTGGATTCAAGTTGCCTTCACACAAACCAGATATCAGCCTCACTGTTTACTGTTCACCCTCCCACAGCCGTATCTGAGCTGTGTTAAGTTACCACTAATGCAAACTGAACATTTCCTACTATTGTTGCTACACATTAAAAGCACTCAAGTGCTGAAACATGGGGCAGTCACAGGAAACACAATGTCTTTGTCACAGAGGTTAGCGCTAACCGTGATCATTCATCAAAAATTCATTTTTGTATTTTTTTTTTTTGGCATCGTATCAGTTTTCAATTTCGTACAGAGTAATGGAACAACAAGGCGCAGCCACAGCGAGTTGCTAGATGAAAAGCTGCAGGCGACAGGCTGCACACCTCCAACTTCTCAGCAAGGTAAACAGCTTCTGGTACTGTGCTCTGTTGTGTGTTTAGCTAACGCGTGCAGAGCGCAGCATAAACCCAGATAACAGTTGCTCACGACCCATTACTGGCAAACTTTCTTATTTAACTACTGTTGCTCTTCAATTGTATCTCTTGTCAAAGTAACTGCTCAACCAGTGTTTGCTGTAGTAGTAGTGTACCACACATGGTGTTGTTACCAACAGTAACCACATGTTGTCACTAAATCAACCAGGAATGAAATCTCAAGGGTTACAGCTTTAAACTGAGAAACTATTTTGACTTACAGCACACAGCTGTATCTCCTCCACTGTCTTAGCATAGTATAGTTTCACTCTTTTACCTTCTCTCTGTAATAACTAGTGTTTCAGTCACACTATACAGATGTCATTACCATATCGTCCTATTTCTGTTGACAGAAAAGTGCTTAAGTATTTAATACTGATGTGACTGAAACTAATGAATTCTACTCGTTAATCAAGGCTACACCAACCCCAGGGCTGCTGCATTGCAAACCTCTATCACGAGATATGTCAATTACAGAACCTGTATTTGAGACTACTTATTGACTAATGACACAAAAGATTACTGAAAGAGGTTTTTATCCACAGACAATTTAACTGATTCACCTTCTATTAACCTATAACCTATAAGCTACAGATGATATTTTATCCCATTTACTGATCTAACACTGTCAAACATTTCCTAAAATTCATCCCTGGGTCTTTTTTAAACCCAAAATAGATCTTCATGTTTAAGAGCATCTAAATCTAGAAGCTTGATGCTGCAGAGCCAAGGAGAATGGAGACACTCAACAGCTAGAGCGCCAAGATAAACAAGCCAAGGAACACGAGCTGTGTGTGAGCCATAACAAGATGATTATGGTGGTGGCAGCTAGTTACCGCTGCCTGATATGGAGAAAGAGGGAAGGTGCCTTGTCATGTACCAGCCTCTTCTGCCAAGCCCATAAACTCAGGGCTTGGAAAAAAATGTTCTAACTGAAGAACACTATGAGAAAGCTTTATTGGCTTGGCATTGAATGCATGATGTGAACTAATAATAGATATAACCACTTGAGAGTCGCACTCTTTTTGCATATTGCACCCAGGCCTATAACAGGAACCAAAAAAAAAAGTTTTACAAGTCAAAAATCAAATTTCTTTGCTCAAACTTCATGTTCACCTCTGAATCTGCTTATTACAACACAGTCTGAAAAAGCTGTGTCAAACCTTAATCTTCTAAATGTGTGTGGGGTGGCTTGAATAAAAGCCGAAGCTAGGCAACATCTTGTAGCTTGAGCCTTGACTAACCATCGGTGTGCCAGCTTCTGGGATAAGTGGCTCTCAACCTCTTCAGCCAAGACCCCCATTTTGAAACAGTATGCATTTTAATGTATTAGGTTGGCAAAATGTTTGAGTGGGGGGGTCATAGGCAACTGAGCTGTGTGTGGGTTTGTGTCTATGTGTGTGTGTGTGTGTGTGTGTGTGTGTGTGTGTGTGTGTGTGTGTGTGTGTAAAGAGCACAAGACAAGTGACGGCTGCTATTCACAACTGTAAGGCCTGTTTTTTCCACTATGTGGCAGAGCTAGAAGATTGCCAAGGCACCCAGCCTATGCCCCCATGGTATGTAGACACTGTCGTTCTCATACACAAGGAGAGGGGGGAGGACACAAATGTGTGTGTGTGTGTGTGTGTGTGTGTGTGTGTGTGTGTGTGTGTGTGTGTGTGTGTGTGAGAGAGAGAGAGAGAGAGAGAGAGGGAGCGTTAGAGAAAGTTTTCGGTACAGCTTGCAAGAGACAACATCAGCTGTCTCCCCCTAATAAAGCAAAAATATTTCATCACTAACCAACAACTCAAATCCCGACGTAAATATGGTGTTATCAACAAATATGCAGCATTTGTGATAAGAGACAATTATGTTTTCGCTTTCTTGGCAGGGCTCCTCAGTTCATGCCTAAATAAGACATCAGTGCCCTGAGCAGTGTTGGAACTAAAATGAAGTGCCAAAAGTTGGCTTTAAATGTCTGGTCAGATTTGCAGTCCCGTTTACTTATTCTTTAATCACATTTACACATTTACTAGGATTTAAATAATAATTTTGTAATTCTTAAATTTTATTCAGGGAAAAATTCTAGTATGGCAGCTTGTGTTTAGACATATTTCATTTGAGAAGTTTGATTCCTTCTGTTAAATGAAAAAAGTAGTTTTGTAGAAAATCATGTCTTTATTTCTTGCAATAAAGCCTTGTCTACACAGGAGGTTTCAACTGTGCTTTTCTTTTGTCCATCTCACATGCATCTGATGGAGCAGATACACTTCTATTTTAATGAACAAGGGCACAATATTTGTTGCTGCTCTCATGCTTGAAGCTCATAGCCGAATTGTATTTTTACACTTCAAGACCATTTTCTTCGGTTTTATGTGCGTAACCACAGTGATTGTGTATTCTGCTCTGAGCGCTGCCAAAACTCGGGAGACCTACACTCAGAACTGTGCCTGAACGAATCCTGTGTAGACACTGAGGCTGAAGCTGCTGCTCTGCTAGGTTTCTGCTTTCACAACGCTGCCTGTGCAAACGTGGTAACGAAAGATGCAATGAAACGTATCGGAAGGTATCAGCACCAAAACTCAGCTATTGCACCTGCATTGCTATCAAAACATCTCAAGTGATTCCCATCCCTCTACCAAATACACTACATGCCACTCTGAACCTGTTTTCTAAAGCAATACTTTAACCTTTCAACAAAACAGTCAAACGCCAGTGCAACATCAAAGAGGTTGGGTGTTCTGTAAGACACTGGTGACGATTTGTTGATACAGGCGGAGGAAGCACTCTGTGCCCTATCACTGCATGTCGGATGACAACAGTGCCAGGCTCCAACCCACTCATTATAATCATTATTTCAAGGAAGGGAAGAGGCCTATGGCTCATATCCTTTCATTGCCATTATATCCTGTCACAGCGAGATGCAAGCAGACAAAGACAACTGTTGTCAACATGAGTCGAGCACAATTCAGAAAAGAAAAAAGAATGCTACAACAATTAAAGAAACTGAAACCACATGAATTAAAACCCGAGCCGGTTCATGATGCGATAATGTATCTGAATTATTACAGATATTTGGCATTTTCATAAAAGACCCTAGCCTTTTTACCTCGTGTATGCCTATCAGCCAACTTTCACTGGAGTGAATGGATGTGATTTGGCTCTGTGCTTCTGCAATCAGTGCGTCTTGTTTAAACTGAAATAGATTTCTCACCCTGGCATAGTTCAGCCAAGAGGCAGAGGAGCCTCTCTAAAATAAACTCCAACAAAAAACTGAAATGAATAACGAAGAAAAAAAAATGCACATGCACATCTGAATATCTCAGTGTTAAGCACTCTTTTACCATTGCTACCGGCTATGGTAAAATGGCACCACATTATCAGGGGATTAATGATTATTTCACAAACTGGGTGTGAAACAAAACAGGCTGAATAATGAGAGAGAAATAAAAGCTGATCACAGGAGTGGGAGATGTGAGAATAAAAGAGGGATGTTAAATCAATGAGATTTAAATGGGAGTTGCAGTTGGATTTGTGGGGTTGATGGCTTCCCTATCTGGGTGTCAAGCATGTACCGTGGGTGTGCTAAACAACATCCAAACATCCCCAAATCCCCAAGGCGCCTTTTGAGAGGCAAAAGAATCTGGGAAAGAGACTGGCGGAGGAAAACAGAAGTGGAGGTTAGGGGGGGAGGTGGGGTGGGTGGAAGAAGGAGATATAGAGAGTGTGTAATAGGGAGAGAGAATCAATGGGTACCCTCGGAGCTAATAAAAGCCATGACATCATCGTATGGCAAGGAGCAAGGAGTGGGGTGGTGAGGAGTTTGGGGGGGGGGGAAGGAGAAGGGAGAGACGAGAGCACCCACAGTCACCCATTCTGCCTCTCGGGGCCCATCCTCTGGAATGGATAAGAGCCGAACAATGTGCTCTCAATGAATGGGATCCCAAATCCCAGAGAAGAAAAACAAATCACCAGTGGGAAAGGGGGAGGGCGAGGGAGAGATGGAGAAAGAGAAAGAAGAGAGATGGAGAGAGAAAGGGAGACCCTTAAAAAGATGTGCACACAAAGCAACAAAGCATCTTGGGACATGTAGAGCAAGGCAAGTAGAGATTGAGACAAAGCTGCCTTTGTCCTTCCTGGCTGGTGGGTGGCTTGGTGTGAAGGATTTGAACGTGGTAGCATTTACATTAGAGCTCTCCAATATATTGATCGGGCCATGTAATCCCTCAAATTATAAAGGAAAAGGTTGGATCTACTCTGGGTGTGTTGTTAGTTGGGTCTACATGACAACAGCATGTGGGAGGCAGGATCTCGCCAGGGGAAGCTTTGAGTTGCGTTCAAAGTGTGGCCTGTTGCTCGTGATGACGGTTTGATGGAGACACGTGAGGCAGGGAGGGATGTTCAGGGAGCCTCTGATCACAGCACCTCCTCGCAGGAGTCAAAATGGGATGTTTAATTGCATTCCCCATCACACGGTGTTAATAAATAAAGTCACAGCCTTTACTGGGAGTGTACAATATGTGTGTGTGTGAGTGCGAGTGTGTTTTCATGCAAGTGTGAGTTGTTGGTGTGCTTTCAAACAAAGAGCTTCCGTTCCTCCGTGATTACAGCACTGGCGCTGAAAGCCAGAACAGAGAATATAAATTAGAATCACAAGAAGAAAAGTCTTTCATGTCTGATGCTTTGATAACAAAAACAAGCAGGTTTCCACAAAGTTGGCTTATAATTCGGAGCTAGCTGGGGACAACTTGACACAAAAATTTCAAACAACAAATGGAAGATTCACTCATGAATAAGTCCCAAATAAAAGAAAGGGAAGTGAGAACTGCATTATGACATTTATTTTTGGGATTAATAAAAAAGGAAAGTGCTAGAAGAAGAAAAAGCAGAGTGTCTGCTGAGGTAGAATAATGCAAATGTGAAGGAGTCAAAAATGTTGCTACACTTGATCTGGCAGAAAAATGATCTTTCTGACAATTCAGAAATACTTGTGTATGAATGAGCGCATTTAACAGTAGGGATTCTATGATGCTTACAGACACCCCTATTAAAATTTGAGACAAGATACAGATGGAGCTATTCTTTAAGTCCCACATATATTGAAAACTGAACTACTTTGGCATCATATCCACCAAGAGCAACTGTAGAAAAATAAAGTTATTTTCTCTTTTCAGGAGCTACAAGAAAATGGACAGTTCACAAACTGCAGTTTTAAGTTTCAATATATTGATTTGGTTGTAAGTGTGATATCCAACAAAGAGTTGTGTGCAGTTAAGATGCCTTTCAGTTTTATTTGGATTGAAAAGGAAAACATACTGCTCGGCAAATGGAAGACCAGACAATAACCAAGCCTCTCAGTCAAAATCCATTAGTAAACTGAAATTACCTAGAGCCAAACACTGTATCTCCACCAGCTCAGAGGTGCTGACCCTGATCTCTAACCTCTGATCTCCCTGTGGAGGGAGTGGGCAAGGCTGCAACTTGTATTTACTTTAATCACTGAATTTTTGAACAATCAATTCATTGATCAGTCCACAAAACACCAAAAACTGTGAAACATGCTCATTACAATTTTCCAGAGCCCAAAGTGACATCTTCAACTGACAGCCCAAAACCTGCACATATTTAATTTAAATGATAGAAACAGGCAAAAACGGCAAATCTAAAAACAGCAAATATTTGGAATTTTAGGTTAATACCTTTTACCTAAACAATCATTTGATTATTAAAACTAATGTTGATTAATTTTCTGTCAACCAACAAATCAGCTGGTAAACTAGTCATTTCAGCACTAGGGGGAAGACTGGGTATGAAACAAGTACTTGGATATTGTTATTTCAATCAAAAGTCAACAAAGCCAAAGCCAAAGTAAAGTGGAGGTTCCTGCTCTTGGAGAAAATTGTCCTTGCTCACAAATGTAATTGAATGTTCGGGGGCCATTGGAGGAACATAAGAGAAATCTGTTTGGGTTTTGTCGTAAAGTATCCTAAAGCTGCATTAAGTAATTTTTTCCCCCTTTTGCGGTTTGGAACTCAAAAGAGCTTTAGCTTTATCAATTCTCATCAAGTCTGTCTGAAGCTATCAGCTAAAGATATCCTTTGAAGTCTGAGCCAGCATGTAGAAGCGACATTAGCTCACTAGCTCTTACCCCGTGCCTTTGTGGGCTAGTATGCCCACAATAAATATTGAAATCGACGGTGGCTGCCTTGCAAGTGGATGTTCTGTATTATAAATGTCACCCTACCCTTGGTCAGTGGAGCAGTGGCTCATTCTAATGCCACAGGACAGACACAGAGAAAGAGAGAGCGAGACACCACGACTAGCAAGGGAATTCAACTTTCAGACTCATTAAAGCGACACCAGAGTGTCTTCTTGCATGTTTATGAATAAAAGGGCAAATGGATACAGTGAAAAAAGAGGGACAAAATGATAGTGAGGGACACAAGAGGAGCGAACAGAGAGAGAGCGAGAGAGAGAGCGAAAGAAACAAAACCAGCCCTCTGTTTCAGTCTGTCTCTGTTTTGGAGTAAACCATTATTGTTTTGCTAAATCAGTGGTGCCCACCCTGGGGTCCTTAACAAGATCAGAGAGAAAAACAAAAACATTTTTTCCCCTTATTTATTAGGACATCTGTGTGCTTTTTTTCTTAAAATAAAATTATCGATAGTTTGACCTACTCGGGCATCGGGAACTATTTAACCTTTGACGAGGGGACATGAGTTGATTTTCATATCTGGTTTACAAGCCAAAGCTAGATGACTCCTCTTGCAGCCAAAGCCCTGTGAAGGCCCCTTGAACTTAAATCTACAGAACTAATCAATTTGCCTGAATTTTTATGAGTTTCTTTTGTGCATAATCCTTGTGCACGAAAGAAACTGTACTTTGAGGGACTCCTGAGCACAAAACCCTAAGCAAGAAAAATTTAGTGGAAAGGAGACATGCATGGGCTAAACACTCCAACAGTCAAGAGAGGACACACACACAGACCAGGTACTGGGCAGAAAGCCACTTGTTTGCTTTTTTAGTTGCTTCTCTTCAAACACAACTTCATCCCACAAAGACCAAATCTCTGCAGACAGCACACCTCAGAATTAAAACAGGTAGATTGTGTAATTAATATTTAAAGGTCTGTACAGTTGGAAAAGAGCGAAACGTGGTCATCTGTAGTGTAGATAGCGGACTTGGCAGATAAAAACCCAGATACCTGGTGCTTTTTTGTGTGTTGATGAATGGGAAACTTTGCAAACCATTAATAACTGCATGATGTAACATGACATCCCATACATACTATTATTATTACCGCTTCTACATATACTGAAATTCAATACTGGCATTACTCCACACTTCATATGTCCCACAGTGAATTGCAAGAGAAATCTAAACAAATCCCCCACTCTCCTCAGCATGTTTCATCTTTGTTGTCACCACCCCATCCTTCTCTTCATTTCCATCCTATCCCAATGTCATCTTCCTGTTGTCATTATACTGTTTTCCTCATCTTCTTTCATATGTTTTTCGTCCTTCCTATCACCTTCCTCTGCATCCTCATCCTCTTCCTTCTGTCCCGTGGTCAGATCCTCATTCTTTTCTATTTTTTTTTTTCCTTCTGACAGCAGATCACTTAAGTCTTTTTCTGTCTCAGCTGCTTCTCCTCTGGGATAACAAACAAGCTATGCAACAGGTCTCGTGTCATACCTACACTGAATGAGGCCATTTCCACTCGTCCTTATGAGGATAAAGCAGAGATGTAACTCTTGAAACACTAAGGGGTGGGTGTGAGAGCATTTACCTGTGCGAAGATGTACTGCAATGCTTCTGCAGTACATCAACTTTACACCAAACTGAACTCAATACAAATTCATTTTAGGGAAACAGCAGCTTCCCTGGGCGGGATGACTGCTGCATGGAACAGTGATCTATAATTTCAATATATGTTGTTGGTCACACACTTCGGAGGCAGAGGGGGAATTATTAGGAAATAAATCCCCGATAATAAATAATTCCATGAAAATAATATCCTAATATCCCAAAAAGCAGTTCACTCATTTCTCTAAATATGTGTTCCAACATCTGCTCCATTGTACTGTAGATATACTGTATGTCACATATTGTTCAGTGAAGGAAAATGTGAAGCTCCTTGGCAGCCCTCCTCCTCCTCCTCCTCCTCCTCCTCCTCCTCCGGAGAGTGCTAATGAAGCAGGAGGCTGGTCAGATGGGAGAGTCTCTAACTCTCCATTTGGGTTCCAAGCAATCAATAATATACAGAAGGCCACCCTTGCCTTCCTCTCCTTCTCTTTCATTTTCTTTCCTTTATCCTCTTCATCTTCATTATTTTACTCCCTATGTCCTTTTTTTTATTTGTTTTCAGCTCCTCTCCTTTATATCTTTATATCCCTCCTGCTCTCCGCCTGTCCTCTGTTACCTTTAATCCTCTAATTTCTCCTATTTGCAGCTTTTCCTTCCCCTCTCTTTTAGACAGTTAGCAGTGAGTGTGTTATAAATCTGCTCTGTAATTAGTATGACAATTGCAGCTGAATTTCATTTCTACTCACAACTAATTTACTTCTCAGTCATTGCAGTGTTTTGACATTCAAGAAGTTGCACTGAGCTATTCTCAGTAAGTTTGGAAGAAAACAAACTTACTATAATCAGGAAACAATGATGGATGGAAATTTGAAAAAAATAAAGGACAAAACATGCTCACTCAAACTGCCTTAATACAAAGTTAAACAAGGTATCCTATCCATCGCTCAGATACTTCACTGCGCCCGAGGGATGCTTTCCAACCTGTGAGACAACATTGCCCCCTGCAGTTCACCAGAGGATGTGCACCTCAGTAATATTCACTGAAGTTGATCCCTCCACACTTTTAACCAGCCTTGTTTTAGCCCCCCAGCTATCTCCTCCCACAAGGGGAATTGTGTAAGTGGATTTAAATAAATTAATGCCCCTTTTGCTAGCCTCGGGAAAACACAGCAGAAAATAGTCCAAAACAAAAAAATTTCTTCTGCTGTTGCATTCACAAAGATAAAGAAAAACATATATTTTTTCTAGCTTACGCCTATAGGCCCAAATTTGAGACGGCAGCAATTTGAATATGTCATGCCTAATTCCACGTTTAGGCTGAACCGGCATTCTCTAGGGACTGAATACAAAGCAGCGTGCAAGAAAGACACTTGACTAGTCAGCTGGAACAACACTATCCAGGCTTGGGGGATAATCAGTCCCACCATTTTGCGACAAAAACTGCTTTAAAAGAAACCAGACAAATGCCTGAATGTTATAACTAAAAAAAAAAATCAGTATCCAGGCCAACAAACAGCAGTCCTGTGTAGCATTTAAAATCTGTGGAATACATTTCAAATATTTGTCAAAACATCAGCAGCACTTGATCTTATCTTGCCAAGTATGTGCTCATGTTTAAGTTTGTAAGGAGACTCAAAAGTCTAGATAAAATATTTCAAACAAATCACATACTTGGTGGTGGTTGAAAATCATTGAATGTGAAAACAGAAACATATTTGTGAGTTCTCACTCCTTCTGCTACAGCTACAGAGCAATCCTTCTCCCAGTGGAAAAGTGAGAGATGAGTGAGGGAGGCACATGAGGTCTTGGCTATTAGAGTAACTACATAGCATTAGTTAATTGGAACCCAAACAAACTCTACTGAATACAAATGAATGGAAAAAGGGAAATGCTAAACTGGAAAATCCAAAGTCAAAACCATATTTGTATCATGTTTGTAAACGTTTTCCTTTATAAATGCAAATATTTAGAGCTAGGCCTCATTAGGATGCTGCACCAAAATCCTGTATGTAATACTTTGTTTTGAATTGACACTAATATCTAAATGGAAAGGTTGAGTATTAAGAACATAAATAAGGAAACCGTGACTAATCTTCAATAATTGCCTCAATAAGGTAGACATGTAGACTAAATCTAAAACATATTGTAAACAAGCCCGGATACTGTGCATAAACGGATACAGTTCAATGCTAGTTACAACAAGACCCTCCAATAAATGCACATACTGTCCAATCCTAGTTACAGAGTGAGTCTCTCAAGAGAACAAAAAAACCCTGGAGGTTTCAGATAACAAGCTCCCTGATCTCTGGTCTTTACACTACAGTTACTCCAGAGCCAGATGTACGTCTACCTCTGGGTCAAGACAGACACCAGTGGGATTACCATCTATTAGCAAAGAAAGAGCGACAGATTGGAGATGCTTCTCATTTGGCATAAACACAGAAGAGGCCTCTCATTACAGTGGATAGTACAGATTTTCGTCGTAGTGAATGTGTTCACAATAGATAAGTGAAGGTATAAGAGACACGGAGCAAAAAAAAACAAAAAATAACTGACACATGAGAAGCATGTGTATGCATACTGTACGTGTGTGTTCATACCTCAGATTCTTCATTGTGGAGCCCCAGCTGGAGGACAGCACTGGGAGATTTCAGTCTGGCTTGGCTGGACTGGGCCATCTGCAGGTTCAACTGCCAACCGACATACTCCAGCTGAAACACAAATTATGCCAAACTTACTTGAATATTAGCATAGTTGTAATAAAGCCTCACTTTTAATAGTATCAAATGCCCTAGACACAATTACAAAAAGTCAAAGGTAACACTTTCCCCACAATACAGCAGTGGAAGCAAAGTTTCTAAAGAAAAATTCATATTTGTGTACATTTATGAATGTATTGATATTTAATTAGTCCTTTTTCCTCATTCTGCTCTCACTATTTGAACCTTTCATTGTTCCTTGATAGGTGGTATATTTATCAGCATTATTATAATATAATAATTATAAATAGAAATGCAGATAAAGACCACTGCGACTCAAACTGTTAAAAACAATTTTAAAATGTGTTTGACCTTTCCTCCATAACTCAGAGATTTTCTACAACATCTCTAAATGTGAAAAAGGCCCAGCTGATGTTAAAGTCAGGCAAAAAACCTTGTAGTGCCTCCAAACACCAATCTCACCAATTCACTGCCTGCCTGGCTGATTTACTGGGAGATACCTCATCAGTCAGCTGTAGCAGTGTGATAGATTAGCAGCACTGAGTCAAGGCAGGGCAGTTAAGTGTTTTATGATGCAGAGAGAGGCCATAATAATAAACCATGTGTGACTTATTGGGTCTGGATGCTTCCACAGCATCAGACGACAGGTGTGAGGTGGGGAAGGGCTGGGCCACATTATTCACAACGGGAACAACATCCACATTAGCATGAATAAACATCACAACTCTATAATGTGTTAGTTATTTTACTTTCACCATATGCAAATGAGTACATTATTTTTTTTACATCAATGAATAAAATCAATTAATTGAAATAAATATATATACTATATTTTAATATTATTTAATATATAAATGACTGAATAAATGACTCTGTAAGCAACAGTGTTAATCACAGGAACAACTGGGCTGGCCAATCAGACAACTGTTGACCACAAAATCCATTTGTGGTGCAAAAGAGTCTCAAATGTCAGACACAAGTGCATCCTAATCCACATTTAACAATCTGTAAATAAGTGCAAAAAAAACCAACTTTATTTCTAGACACTTATGTGCACAAGAAAATCAATGAACTTGAAATTGGAAATATTTGTGCATTTGTGCACAACATAAATTACTCACTAATTGTAATACACATTTGTAAATATTAGTTTTATTTGTGAATCATGAAACATCCATTTGTCACCAGTATTGCAACCAGAGCTGCAACTAACAATTATTTTCATTATTGATTAATCTGCTGATTGTTTTCCTTGATTAATTGATTGATCACTTTGTCTATTTAATGTAACAATAATAAATAAAGATATTCAGTTTACTATCACGTATGACAAAGAAAAGCATCAAATGACATGATAAATCAATTATCAATATAGTTGCCGATTCATTTTCTGTTGGCCAACCAATCAGGTCATTGACTAATACTCACAGCTCTAAATGAGATTGTTTTATCTCCCTAGTTCAACCCTCTTTTGATCACCACCTGCATGTGTTGACTGCTAGTATCACTAGTGGGAAAATGGGTGAGAAAATTTATGACATATCTTTTTCAGCTGATATATTCAATATAAAATATTGATGAGAAAATGGCTGCATGTCAGTTATGTACAGTCTCTTGCCTGACTTGACTATTGCCCAAGTCAAAGCAGGAGCAGAGGTTGTCTTGAGGATCAATGGCCGTCACGGACTTCTGCTAGCAGCAACAAATTCATGAAGGAGGGAAAGATGATTTGCGAGACACAGGCAGGTGAGATGTCTGAAAGTATGACAGCAGCAACACCTCCAGCATAATGTGACTGATGCATACCTGCCGCTTATTTAATCTGTGCGATCTTAATTCCCTTGACTTTGAAATGAATGCTGTTTGAAGTGTCACCACTTAATCGAGTTATAGAAAGGAACACGTTTTAAAATTAATGTGACAACTTGTGTGAGCTGTGAACGAAGTCTTTGTAAAACAAACAGCTGAATAACGTCTCACCAAACAGTGATCAGTTCAAAGGGATGGAACAATGTGAAAAGTAGCCTGTAATATTCAGTGTCTGGAAGTGGATCAATCTTACACTTTGGTTTAGAATCATGGTCAGGTTTAGGTTAAAATGATGTCATGTACTGTATGTGTAGGTAAAGTTCAGTACCTTATTTGGGGCAAAGATATTGTGCTTCAGCTTCTCCACCAGCTCAGGTCCAGCAGTGGCCCAGGTTTGAGAGAAAACCTCAGCCTTGTCTGGGTTTAGATGAACCATCTCCAGCTGCTGCTGCAGAGAGCCGGGTTTTACATTATGATACACTGCCTGCAAAGGAGAGGAGATATGAGGTAGAGTAGTCACTTTAATAAATACTAACATTAGCTATGCTTTGTAGGTGCAACAAATAACTCTTACATTCCTGCTCCCATTTCCATTCAACCAACACTCTACTCAACATTGCTACAATACAAAAAACTCACAATACAACAGTGACCCCAGCTGGAGAAATGGGCTCACAATGTGATCCACAATAAAGGAACACAAGGCACAAAAGCTACAGACACTACGCTAATTTCTCTTTCTTACTTTCTTTGGAGTGAGGGTCTTATTAGATTTCTCCACACATTGAGTTATTGAAAATATGAACTTAATCAAAGCATATCATCAACCACAGATTTGTAAGACTTAGGAACTGTGTCCAGTCTCATTATTAACTGTGTCTTGGGGTAATAATAATAATAATAGTCACTTTGTTTGTCACTTAGTTTATTTTTTGGTTTTGGTTTTGGTTTTGGTTTTTCCGTTTATATTTCTTGGTTAAAGGATTACGTATAATATAAACAACACTGGGAAGTGAATGTAAAACGGACAGAAATTACTCAAGTCTAAGTGGGTTAGGCTCATCATTCTTCTTATTTTTCATATCCAACATCTTTTTTTTTACCTGACCTCCACCATCATATCTCATACCCAATGCTGACCCATTAAAAATAGCTTTAAAGAACAAACATCTGTCATACAAGAAATTCAAACCATTTCAATCATTTTACAATAAATAAATCAGGTAAAACCCTTGTAACTAGAGGGGCACTCAGAGAGCACAGACCTCCACCAAGGCCAATGTTGAACAATATACACCAGACTTGAGAGAAAAAAAATTCATAGTAAATGATTCGGATCTGCCCCAAAATTGAATGGCTTCTTCCCTGACCCATACCCCACCCCTCCACCAAGTTTGGTGCAAATAAGTTCTGTAATTTTTGCATAGTCCTGCAGACAATTAAACAGAAACAGGCGAAAACATAACCTCTTTGGCTGAGGTAATAATGTCATAAAGGATTGTTGGATGACCACCCCTCACCTGCTCTAGAATGAAGGCAGCCGTTTCCAGGACGAGATTGAGAGCCTGTTTATCCAATGAGAGAGCAGCCTGAAGTTTTTGCTCCTCTTCTTCACTGAATGTCCGCTCTCTCTGTGAAGAAAACATAATTTACTGTGTTGATGTGAAAAGATCCACGAAAGGTCAGTTTTCAAGAACTGAAAAATAAATGAAAAGCTGCTTTCAGATAGTATACAGAGAAATAGGAAACAGATGAGACAGAATAGGTATACAGAGGTCAGCATATGAGGAACCATATAAATTCAATTTAATCTAACATATTGGACAACTGAGTTTTAATTAACCAATTAATTTTTAATTTTCATTTATATTTATTTAGTCAATAATCAATTACAAATACCCACCATGTAGTTACAACATAAAGATGCCAAGCTCAAGTCTCCATTCACTTTTCAATAACACTAGTGTGAAATTAATACAATGGGCTTTTGTACTATTACATCACTTAAACAGTAAAATGCCTTACACAAAATAAACCAAAAAAAAAGCATTTAACACTCCAATCCAGCAACTATCATAGCAATGACAAAGGTAATATAGAATGTAATTAAAATATCAAATGAAAATACATTAAAAATGTAAATTACAAAATAATCACAGTGTATTTTAGAATTTGCGTATAGACCTTTTTCACACCACACCTTTTTCTTCTCAGAGCAGTAAAAAGCACAGGTCAAACTAATTACATTAACAATTGCTCCATTTTAATTAAGTGTAACAGTAAGTCATGTCAGTGAGTACGGGGTTCCTGAAGGGTTGATTTTTTAAAGACCTTTTTAATGCTACATAGAATCTAATACCTCTTTCATACTCAAACCAATCATAGTATGAAAGTATGATGGAAAAGGGAAGATATGGCCAAGAATTATTCATTATTATATCACATTTTTTTGTGCTAACGATTAAATTGATTACATTGGCACGACCTGGACCCCAACAGCTGGATGTGGATGATGATGGATGAAAGTGATAATTTATTCAAGTTAATTTAAGTTCTTGCCTAAACTGATACTGTCCCATTATAAGTCAATGAGCTTCCCAGCTACTGTAGCTAACAGTGGTGACAGTGTTTCCTGCAAGTCTGATGATGCTGACTGAAACTCCAGAAAAAGGGGTTGAACAGCCTCCAGCAGCACACCCACTGTTGAAGCAACATTTTCAGTTTATAGCCGTACAACATCTCCAAACAGCCCACAATCGCAGAAACATTTTATAAGGAACATTATTGTCTACACCAGGCAATAGAAAATTTTTAAGACAGTTGTAAATTAAATTGAAGACTTTCTGATACCTTCTAAGGCCTTTTTGAAAAATTTTAATTGAGTGCTTTTTAAACTCCTGCAGATTCCCTGGTGGGCAATCATGCAAAACAGTCATCATTAATGTTATTAGTTATACCTGTGCTTTTCCAGCTATAACATGTCAAAATGTATATTATTGATAAACACAAGCGTGTGACTTTCTTTTAGCAGGTCAAAAAATTAAAATACAAATACAAATTGTTCTTGGAATTAATGACTGACACCTTGACAGCCAGCTAAGTCTGGTGAAAAACCAGAGTGATCAACAGGGCCAGCCATGTGTGCATTCATTAGAGACAACTCTGACTGATGCTCCAGTAAGTCATTATGCATGCACTGCTCTCTCTGGCACTACAGCTTTGCCACAAAAGCCTCAAAAGCCTCTTGTCTTTGGCACGGATAACACTGTGCAGTCTCAGTACCTTCAGATGAAGCTTTTGTATGATACGAGAGATCAGCCTGGAGAACTTGTTCACATCAATGGCGTTGATGAAAGTCACTGCTTCTTTAATGCTGTTTGGAAAGAAGAGTTGAGAGTGTTAATGACAGCGGTGTACTCAGATCTTTTAGTTAAGACACAGAACAACAGTTTACTGCCCATGTATTATGTGATACATGAAAGGTATTTCATTTTGTCTGTCAGTGAATTTTAAAGCTCTATACACTGACAACAAACACAAATAAACACACTGCAGTGACAAGATCCAGCATCAGCTAACAGCAGTGTTTTCTGTCCATGGCAATTGATTGCACTGACTAAATAAGGGCATCAAGTATGAGGAGTAAAATGAGGGTATGTACAGACAAATTTTAGTATCAAGACTATTAGGCACACACATACTGCAAAGTAAATACGCTTTATATACAACAATTTCACTAGCTGTCTATGTGAGCACTGAAAACTAAGGTAGTAATAACGCTAATAATGCTCAATCAAAAGCTTTTGAAATTTCACTCGAGTCAAGTAGTAGAACTACAAATATTTCAGTACTGCTGTATTCAAAATTACCAGTATTGAAGAACTGTGATTTTTAGGTCCAGCCTGTGTATCTCAAAGAATGACTGTTTTACTTTAGAAATTGTATTATATTTTTTCTCTCTATCCTCTTTTTTTTGTACAATGCCATACATTCTTGACTTTTGATCCTAAAGTTACTTCCTATTAATATTATTTTCATCAATTGAAAATAATATACATTATATAAATAATAATATAATTATAAAAACCACTTGGGTCAAAGTAAAGAAATAGCAGCAGTACAAATTATTTAGATCTGCAATGATTACTTGATATATCAATTAGTCAATCAACATAAAATTAATCAGCAACTATTTGGATAATTGATTAATTATGTTGTAAAACAATCTACAGACATCTTGAACTCTGGGAATTTTTCACTATTTTCTGACATTACAAAGACAAAACAATTCATCAGCTCATCTTGATATAAATCACGACATTAGTCTATAATGGAAATAATCGTTAATTGCAACCCTAAAATAATTAGGCACTTGTACACTTAAAGTACCCATTCAGAGGTATTGTACGAAGGCATACTGAAAGATAATACTCAAGTGGACTGCCAATATCTCACAGTTTGACTACAGCAATAAAATTTAGCTACTTTTCTCCTGTCCAACACAATGCTTGTAACCACAGGAGAGTCTCATCTCTGTTACTAGGTATATTACTATAGAAGACATTGGCGTCTAGCGGCGTGTTATCCCCTTGAAAGAACAAGACAACTTGATAATTATAAGTTTGATAATGGCAGAGGTAGCATAAGTCATTCCCAAGCTAGTGTTTGCTAATGCCCATTTATGCACCAAATCACAATATCGATAACTTTCAGAATGCCTTCGTGTCTCTGACTCAGCCTAAAGGTAGCATAACGTTGGGAGGAGTCTTTGTCTCTGAAGGAAAACAATGATGCCCACCTTTGTGTTTCTTTTATAATTGAAGTCATTGTTGTCTGTTGATTTGTGCGAGTGAAAAACGAAGAGTTGAAAAGTGTCAAAGCAGGAGCAGCAGCATCTTCACACTGTTGTCATTCCTCCTTCCTGTTCTCTCAAGACGATTCACGTGACAGTCAAAGCTGCGCGACAATGCGCAGTGAAGCGCAGGATAGAGTGTGTGTGTGTGTGTGTGGGGGGGGGGGGGGGGGGGGGGGGGGGGGGGCAATACAGCAAAAATAAAATAAGACGTGTAATTTAATTAATACTACGGTCGATACCTTTATCTTTTAACAACCGTTGTGAGTGCACACATGGAATGGCTTTGAAATGGTATTTGCGTAAAATGTACGCACAATGACTCTCTGAAAGCGTCAACTACAACGATCACTACGGAATAGGCACTGGACAAACCTTGGAACATATGCGTAAAAGCAGAAGTCTCTCTACTGTTGCAAAGCCAAGATTCACACAATTGGCAGTTTATCAGGTACACTTAGCTAAAACGAATGCAGTGTAATGCAACAGCTCTGCAACAAATCCTACATTAATAAAGGTTATAATGTTCAGTTTTGTTGAACTGTTGAAAGAAGTGTTGATTGAACTATGGTCATTTGGGGGGCTGTAATGTGTGGTGCTGTTAAAGTGCGGATGTGTCTAATATTTTGCCCACCCCATTCATATCAGTAAAGGCAGGCTTAATAACAGAAATCACCATGACAGTTCCAATAACAATTGAACCTTATTATAACCTTCATGAACACAGGGTTTACTGCAGGATTGTTAGATTGTCAGATTAAAGCTCCTTTTCAACATGGTATTGTCACAGCACTTAAAGCAGTGAATACTGGGATGGTGTTGTAAAATAAAATATTCCTTGGAAGAAAGTGGACTAAAGTGAAAACTACTTCACACATTATTTATCATTTGACACAGGGTTGTATAACAGGATGAGACTCTCCCATGAAAAGCAGTTACATTTTTTATGAAATCTTATTTATTCACTCATTTACTGTGTATAACTTTTGCATGAAGGGAACAACAACTAGAACTTCTCCATATACGATGTTATACTAAATATCCAGTCAGAGATTACCTAAAGAATAAATAAAGATGAATATTAACATAATAACATTGTTAATGTTGGAACGTTGGACTCAGTGTCATATATTTATAAAAGATGATTATTCAGAAAGAATAAATGAAAAATCATCATGAAAACATACACTTTACAAAAAGAGGTCACTGTAAATGTGCATTTAATGACATTTTACATTTTTTCTTCCAAAAACGAGTTATAATGCATCAGTGTACAATGACTGCTAATACTAATGCTGCTGCAGGAGACAGGGTGGCAGCTAGCTTGCTGGCTGGGCGCATGGCCCACTGGGGGCAAGAGCTTGTTCTTAAGCAGTACATCTAGTCTCCTTGGTTTGTTCTCACATGATTTTATATTTAGAGTGAGAATGTATTGATGTACTGATTTTTGATTTAGTATTGTTTGTTGCTTTATTCAAGATAATATGATAGAATTTGTAGAAATATAACCACTCAGCTGTAACTACTCCCACCTGACTGACTGCAAGCAAAAGATTAAATGGCCTACTCTGAAATGGAACCTGCTGACTGCTTCTCCTGCTTTGCTCATATTCATAAAGTCAAGTCCAGTAAATTATATTGCTATCATGGAACTTTTAATTTCAATAATTTAATAATAAGAATTTTAATATTTATCATTTTAGCCTGTTACTTTTCTGCACCAGATGCTTTGAGGATGACATCCCAGTTTGATCTCTAACAATGAATGGGGCCCATTCCATGCCACAAGGCTATAAAACATTTGTGTAATTTTCTTACACCAAAATGAGTGTTTTAAATTTTAAGATTTATATCCAATTAAAAATCTGTTAGGGGGTACACTACTACTACTGCTACTGTAGATTATGGGGTTAATGTGGTAACTTAGTGGCTCAAAGTGATTTCAGCTATATATAACTTAAAGTAGCCTGACAAATGAAAGCAAGCCTTTGACTTTACAGAATGGCATTTGCAAGCAAGTCTATACCTCCAGAGTATGTTTTTCTGTTTTCTGTATTCATTTTTCTGTATTAGTTCATGATTTGCACTCAATATCTCTTACTGTGCAGGGTTCAGTTAAAAAGAGTAATGGATTTTCTGAATTCCACATTTTCATTTGTTACTTTAGTGGAATACACATCTGTTGAAGTCAGTGCCCCTTGTGTTAATTTATGAATTCTCTGTGTTGTCTATAGCTTTAGGAAAGATAATACAAACTTAACTGTTCTTGGGCACAAGAATAACTTACGTGACATTTAACCCTTTTATTCAGTCAAAACTGCTTTCAAATGAATGAACTGTATGTTTGTGAATGTTGTGATTAGTTGCAGTTTACCTTCACTTACCACTGCAGTTTATGGATTTTTGCTGCTGCTTGTGAACTTTGAACATTCCTTCAATGTGTCTTTTAATAAAAGAGCAGGTAATTTAACCTGACTCTACCCTTCAAACAAGGGAAGGGCTGACATTTAGGCCCACCACCAGAACAGTAGGCCTAATGGGCCGAGTCTGGCATGTGTCAGCCTATACTTTTGGGATTGGTTGTGTGTTGTTGGACTCAGGCAACTAGTCGGACCGCACTTCAGCCAGATCTCTGGGCTCAGACCCGGCCGAGTCTTTGCCAGAATAATTTGAGTGCACAGTGGGACTTTCTCAGAACAGACAAATAAATTTAGCAAACGCACAAATTACATTTTGAACAAAAAATAATCTTGAGCAATTAATCAATTAAATTAAATTGATTCAACTCAATTAAAATAAATTAGGTTTTCCGTTTATAATATAAGCTGTATTGTGACGCAATAATAATACTATAATGTCTTTAATTTGAAATGTGTTTATCTCTGATAGTTTGTTTCATTTACTTTGCCTTGTGTGATCAGTAGATGGAAGCAGGCATATCATAAGCCGGTTCCAGTGACCCTCTTGTGGTGGATACTTGTCATCACACCAAGTTTTGTCTGAAAAAATTGCTTCTGGGACGGAGAAAAACAAAAATGTTGAACAAAAACTATTTATTGTCACGACAAGGTTGTAATTATTTATCATTTATTCGTCGGTTAACTGTAATGTTATTTCACCCCCCTCCCTTACCAGACTTTGTGTCATGATGAAGGGCAAACGAAAGCGGAACCATTGTCGCTGTTTCAGGATTTCAACGGAGTCTCTACAGTGTAGCGCGCTGTCTGAACGTGAAGCTAGAGCAGTGCAGTTGCTAACATTTTTGGTGAAAACTTTGATTATCGGCATTTACAAGAGGAGCAACCAGGTAATTCATCTATAGCCCTTGTAAGTCAAGGAAAGTCGGTCTGTTTTGCTGACGTGTTGAGCAGGTGTTAGGATAAAGTCCATGCAGTCCTATGATCATTCTCTGCTTACTTAGTGAGTGCTAATCTGTTGCTAATATTGCAGAGAGTGAATGCATGTTGGGTTTTTAAAAAAAAATGATTGCTATAATTATGACTTGTAAGGAAGGGGTTGTGACGCCACCAAAATCCTGTTTTATTTGCAGAGTATTTATGTTACATTATTACGGTTTTGTTATACATCTGTTCATGACTGTTTATAATGTATCTGTGCACTGATGCATCACATCAAATCCATCTTTTGCACCTGTAGACAAACATTATTTCTGGAATGGATGGCATAGTGATGGAGGAGGAGGATGATTGCCCAGAGTTGGTGCCCATTGATACCCAGCCTGGTCCTCCTGCAGAGCAGATACCTGTCACCATCATCACAGGCTACCTTGGTAAAATAGTATCTGCGTTACGCACATCTTTAATAAGATTAGCAACAGGATTATAATCTCACTCAACTGGCACTCCATCCTCCAGCTCTGATCCTAGACTAGAGTACTGTGCACTCTCATAATGATTAAAGGCTGTTCTTCATCATGAGTATTAGAAAAATGGTATTTACTGATGGTTTCCACTAATAACCAGTATTCCTCACAAATCCAGTGCTTTCCTGTTTCTTTGTAGGTGCTGGAAAGACCACACTCCTGAACTACATATTAACAGAACAACACAACAAGCGGATTGCTGTCATACTCAATGAATTTGGAGAGGGTAAACTCATTACATACTCTGTAGAACTCAAAATTAATATATACAAGTTCTTCAGTCAAAAGGTTCACTACACTTGATACTACATATGTGTTGCCTGTCTGACTGTTGTGTTTCCAAAGAGTTCCACTAGAGAGCAGCAGAGTAACACTTTGCCTTGAACCCAGAGCAGCTCTGTACCACAGTTTATAAAAATACAGTGCATTATATTTTCATTGAGCTCAGCATTATTTTACACCTCAATTTTCTTACGATATCAGTGTTGTATATTTATTCTGCTATTTTTAGGCAGCTTAGGCTGTAAAATCAGTCCCCCCAGTTCCCGTTACTTTGTTTTCAGACTTCTTGACAGCAATATGACATCTTTGGTACAAAGTGCTCAGTCTCTAACAGTGACTCTAACTGCTCCCCCTGCAGGCAGTGCTCTGGAGAAGTCCCTTGCAGTGAGCCAGGCAGGAGAGCTGTATGAGGAGTGGCTGGAACTGAGGAATGGCTGCCTCTGCTGCTCTGTAAAGTATGGAGATAAACCGTTGCCCACTGTTACAATAGAATAAAATCAAAGGTTGCTTTTAACTTTTTACTTTGTTTTTGTTACAAATTAGGCCATAAAGGCAAAGCTAATGATAATGCATCAACTTTCCCATGCATTATGGACTACTGTGTTATGAGGGTCTACTGTAGGTCCAAAATAATAATGTTTTATGTTTATTTATTTTGTGTTTACAGTATCTTGCGTCGTACTTAATTCAGTATGGTACCATAGAAATAATGTGGACATTTTGTTTATCAGTTCTGCATGTGCCCTTTTTAATCATTTGTGGCTGTATTATTAATTCTTCAGGGACAATGGTCTTAAAGCTATTGAGAACCTGATGGAGAAGAAAGGAAAGTTTGACTACATCCTGCTAGAAACCACAGGACTTGCTGATCCAGGTACACGTTTGCAAGTTAAAGTAAGAGCAGTTATCGTATAAATCTTTAGTTGCTTTGTTTTATTTAAACTAAACTAAACTAGTTTCAAACTCCACACAGCAGATAGACAGTTATTTGCCTCCCGTAAAACCTCATGGACTCAGCAGCTATTTCACCTGAAGGTGTGGGTGGGCTGGAGGCAGTGGGGTGACTTGTTTGTTTCAGCCCACATACACAACACATGACACAAACCAAAATCACATCATTGTTTTCACAAGTTCGCAACAGAGCTGCACGTCTCATGACAGACCATACTCTGAAAGATCACATGGAGACTTCTGCACATGGCTGGTATTGACAGTAAGTTATAGTGGTCAAAATTAAACTAAATGCGGTCTTCATATCCTTGCGTCACATTGTCCCAGAACTGTTTACATTGGCTCCACCGCCAGCCCCTAATGGTCTACTTAAAAATGAACTGTGACTTAAGACTGTTGCTGCTTAAAGTCTTTTCTGTCTTTTTATTTCACTCAGAGCAACTTAGTGTTCCTGGCAGAAATATTTAGGGAAGACCTGTGGGTCAAGCGATGCATTTTTTATTTCTTAATGTGTCTAAATATTGCATAAACCCCTGCAGATTTCTCTGTAAAACCTGCATCAGAAGTTAAACATTTTCTAACTCTGAGGACCAGACTTGTGTTGCTGTGACAGGAGCATCCAAGGAGCCTATTTCCATCATGGCAGCCAAAAAAAAAAAAAAAAAAAAACACCTGTCTGTTCAACGCTCAGGTTTGAATCAGGAAATCAATATTAGGCTATCAGAGGGTGAGAGCTGTGGCGATCAGGGTGTATCGCTAAGTGACAGGTGTCAGGAGGTAGCGGCACGGGCAGACACACACCACTTGGCCTCACAGACAGAACCAACAGAGCACGCTCAGACTCCGGGCTGTCTTCACATTTCTGCATTGTCATTGGCTGAGACAGGCTTGTTATCGACTAGGACGGGTCTGTCATTGGCTCCAGCAGCGCCGTCAATCATAAGGGCTCCCAGGAGATTCTCCCCTTCCATTCAGGAAGAGGTTGGATGAGTTATGTGAAACATGCCACTCAAAAACAGTGTTTTCATTACGCATCCATCAAATATTTACAATGCTTTCTTATTCTCACTTGGCAGTTTGACAAAAGTGCATTATGTGAACAAGCTGTGGCTGGCATGGTAACATAGGGTCTTGTAATAACCGCATTCACAGGAAAATAGGAACAAACCAAATGTACCAGCAGGACATAAACAATTGAAAGCTTCTGATATTGGTTTTATCTGCTCTACAGATCTCAGTCAGAAAAAAAAAAGCATCCAGGGTTTCTGAAGTACTGCAGTGCCGACTTCAAACACAAATACTTTAGATGTGGATGTCACTGGATAAAGTAAATTCATCTAGTGCTGAAATCATTAATTTAGTGACAGACAATTATTTGATAATCAATTAAAGCGACGTTTCTTATCAAGTAAAAATGCCTTAAATTTTACTATTTCTGACACTTTATAGTTTGATTATTGATTAATTGAAAGAAAGAATCTGTAAACAAATCAATAATCAAAATAACCTTTAATTGCAGCCCAGAATTTACCGAAAGAATTAAGAATGTAAGCTTAGTGGTAACATGACTTAGTATGTGACTGCACATGAATTCTGAAAAACATTGTGCAATTTCTTTATTGTATTCATAATTTTTACATTATGAATCTTTTTTAATCAAACATTTATGACGTCTGCCAGTGTTTAATATAATTTTACTAACTTAAGTAATTCCCATGTAATGTGCCAAGAGCTGCATTTTTATTATCAACTTTCTCTTCTCTTGAAGACCTAATGAAGAAATTAGTAAAAATGTGATGAAATATCTCAAGGCTTCCGTTCACTTTTCTCCCCCTGCCACTAATTTTTTGGTGATTTAGATTTTTATGTTCTTTATTATCATTATCAGTCATTTATATCTAATATACCAATTCATATCTCGTGGCAGGAGCTGTGGCCTCCATGTTCTGGGTTGATGCAGAGCTTGGCAGTGACATCTATTTGGATGGTAAGATATTTGAAATGGCACGTGACTCTTTGCCCTCGGTGCACCGACACTGATTCGGGCTGTCGCTGTTTGTCTGCTGCACTAAACATGATTTCTCAGATATCATTGGTCTGTCTGATGTAACTTCAAATGAACAATGCATTTTAGTGCAGCCATTTAAAAACATTACACTGATTAATGATGGTGCTGTAATTCAAAGTCTGAATTTTGTTTTTGTACTTTAAAAGGCTTTAACTCTTCTTCTTTGCAAAAAACACGGTAGACCTAGCACAAATGACAGGTCTAGTCGGGGGCAATATGGGTAACGATCAGCATTTAAATTCTTGCTATTAGCCAGACACCACTTTTTACTTACCTGGTGGATTAAGCACTCAGCCCTACATTTCTGGATTTAAAAACTCTCACTGTTCAGTGCTTTGATTAAATATTTTGTGTCTGTGTTATGGCTCCAATTCTAGTACAATTTGGAAGAGACATCCCATGCCCAAATGGTGCCTGCCTTGTTTGTGGGAATGTCATATTTTTACTGGTGTGTGTGTGTGTGTGTGTGTGTGTGTGTGTGTTTGTGTTTGCATGAATGGTGTCTTGCTCAACACACTAAATACTCAGCTGTCCGTTCTGTTGTGACAGGCTGGTCGACCAAAAGTGTGGTTCAAATAGCTGAGAAAGTGGTGTAAGCAATCAGACAAAACTAAACACCAAAAGGCAACTGCAGCTCAGAACAGAATGTGCACATGTTGTGGTGCTGTCCTACATTCATTGATCCCTAATAACTTGTATATTTTGTTCATCCTAGGCATCGTCACTGTCATTGATGCCAAATATGGGCTACAGGTATGTGATAAGTGACTTTTCAGTTTTGAAATGCTTTATCATGTCTAGATCTGACATAATTATATTAGTAAAGTGGATACCTTAATGAACAGAAAATTAAGTGACAGAAATCTCAATATTCGGTTAATCTCTCATGTCATTTATCAAGCAAAAAATGGTCAACATTTGCTGGTTCCAGCCTCTCAAATGTAAAAAAAAAAAAAATAGCTGCTTTCCTCAGTCTGTCTGTTTGTAAATTGAATATCTTGGGCTGTTGATTGGATATGACAGGCAGTTTGAAGTGATCTGTTGAATGTTGTGATTGGTATTTTTCACAATTTCCTGACATTTTATAGGCTCTTTGAGTGATTGATAAATCAAAACAGCATTAAAAAAAAATAATAATTATTGGTTGCAACTCTAATAATGTTACCAAACTTTGAAGTGTATGTACGGTATTTCCTTCTGAGCACTGACATCTAAAAATAAATTCAGCTCAAAATGACTTTAAAGCCAAACTACTGTTCCTATACCCCCAGTGCAGAGCATCACGCTTTACATACACCCTGCCCTCCCGACGGTATTTAAAAGGAACAGGATAAGTGACACCTAGATAATGGGCTCTAATTTGAAGGTGTCATGCACAGTGAGGTGATGCGTTAGGTGTTGCTCTGTCTTCCAAGTGGAGAGAGGCGGGATGAAGGAAATGATGACAGAAAGAAGGAGAGGATAACTTATAGTGAAGGAGTAATTGATATCAGAGATGTGAACATTGTAATAGGACTGTCACATCCACTCACCCGCCTCTCCCCTCACCTGCCTCATGAAATATCCGTCCGTCTGCGATGTTTCAAGTTTAACCTGAGCCCTTGGCCTCACGCTCTGTGAAAGGCCTTTGTCTCTTGATACAGAGGTTGTCGAATGAAAAGCTGCAATCTATTATGTTTTTTATTTAATATGTTTTTGTCAGTCATTCCTTCGGAGTTAAAGCCGTGGCGATCCAGGCAGTGACAGATTCATGTCAGATTGACACTCAGGGGGTCAGGATCCAGATTAACACCTCCTGCTCTGTCTGTTATTAGATATTAAACTGTTTTGGAAAATGCTGCATCCCCAGTGCAAGAACAGGACACAAACAAAATGAAAAGGAATCTCCTGTGGTTTCATGTGTTGAGAAAGTCTCTTAGTTCACAAAAATGATGAAATACAGGCATTTTCTTTTATCAATTTATCCGTCACATCTTGTGTTGGCTGTTGCAAATGATTGCTGATATTTCTATTTTGTTCAAGAATGTGCTTAAAGTTGGAAATGTATACGGTCAGCATGAGCAGTTTTGCACTTTTAAATCCTTTGCAATCCTGGTGCATGTGTAAGTTATGCCCGGTGTCTCTTCTTTCTGTAGCAACTAACCGAGGAAAAGGCAGATGGACTCATCAATGAAGCAGTCAGGTATGTTTAATGCAGGTTTTGTGCTAAGCTGACATGAGTGAGTGTTCCATGGAAAAGAGAGCGAATATGTGTATTTCCCAAAATGTGAAAATATTCCTTAAAAAGTAAACAAACCGCTCGGTATCCACCACACCAGGTCAGCAGACTCATGCCGCCTGTCTGTCTGTCTGTCTGTTTGTCTGTCTGTCTGTCTGTCTGTCTGTCTGTCTGTCTGTCTTCTGTCTTCTGTCTTCTGTCTGTCTGGGCATCTTTCTGTCTGTCTCCTCCAGCAGCTGTATGGTGGTGGTGGTGTTGTTGTTGAACAAATACACTGATGAAGAAAGACCAGTTGCACGACCCTTTGCATTCTTTGTCTTTGTTTGTGTTTTCACCTCTTAACCAAACAGTGTTCACTTCCCATTTGAGTTTGGCATGTATTGCCCACTGCCACCCATGAACACTTTCTGCATGTACACAGAATGAAGAAACAGTTTGACAAAGCAATGACACGATTTTAATTTTGGACATTTCTAAGGGGGATTTGTGCAAATTTTGAAGAGTATGTTCACTTGCCAAATAAACACCATGTTATTATTAATTTCTTTTCAGACAGATTGCTCTCGCTGACCTGACCATTATCAACAAGACAGACCTGGTGAATGAGGAGGAACTGAACCAAGTCAGAGACACTGTCAGGTCGACAATCCCATACTTTATGCTTGATAACAGGAACAACAACAAATACAGGAAGATGTATCTGTTGTTGTTCCTGTTATTAAGCTGCATGTGTAAACTTTGGGCCATGTTACCTTACATGTAGCCTGATAATAACTTTTTTCTCTTCACCTCAGGTCGATAAATGGTCTTGTCAAGATTCTAGAAAGCCAGAGATCACAGTAAGTCATGTATTTTCTGGACAGAAACATGATCATTTTGTTTGATAAGGTTATGTAGCTTTTCTGTGGCCAGGCTCCCTGCTTTGTTTAGTGCAACAGATGAGCTCCACGTGCTGCTCCCCCTCAGATCTTTGTATCAAAGATGAAGCAGCTCAAGCGTGACACTGCTCATGAGAGACCCCCAACACTCACACACGTATATATACACAAACTGCTGCGACCTGAGTAAACACCAAACCTTCAATGGTGTCCAGTTACCCACAAGTCTTTGCTCTTTGACCCCCGGGTCTTCAAGCTGACATGGTTGCATATGCATCAGTGTACATACGTGCAAAAATGTGTGTGTGTGTGTGTATGCACATTCTGTGTTAGCACGTTGTGTGTTGTTAGACCCAGGTAGCATCTGGCTAACACAAGCAGTGTGTATCAAAGGTTTGGGTGTGTTTTGGATCTGCTTTGCCCCCCCCCCCCACAGAGTTCAGACCAGGGTGAGCAGATGAAAGACACCGTGTAGCGAGGGGTTAATCAGAAAAACATTCCCACAACTTTTTGCTTGAGTCAGTTCACCTGGTTACCCTTAATGTTAGTTTTAGCCAACTTGTGGCAAACGCTGAGATCTCTCACTTAATTTATTTCCCCACAATGGTGAAGCTGGATTTTAAATGAAACTGGAAAAAGTAAAATAAGCAGTGGTCTTGTTCCACAGGGTGGATCTCTCTGAAGTCCTGGATCTGCATTCCTTTGACAGCAAGGATGGAGCCAAGTGAGTTGGTTTTGCCCCATTTCAGTCTCATGTACACAAAACATATTCATTCAGAAAAAATAAGTGACTGTAAGTGTCAAAAAACTGACTTTTAAGAGCCACACATAAGTCTAATATCAGTATTGACAATTCTGGCAATATATCTAATGATATTTGTCTCACATTGATTGGGTTATTAAAGAATTGTGACCAAGATATTTACTGAGAGGGACATTTCACAATTGAAAAATAAACTTTCCAAATAAAGATTACTAAATGATGTAATGGCAGCTCTATTTCTAACTTATTTACTTACTTGCATATTAGAAATGATAACATATTTATTTTTTCTTTAAAAGCAAAAACTATATATTCCACTCGCATAAAATAGGTAAACAGGTTAAAGAAAAATGCTTGAATACGTTGTTACTTGTTTGTACATGTTTTTAATGTTTTTAATGACAGGCTGTAAATGCAGCTGGCATTTTTGCACACATTGCCCCTCATTTTGAATGTAAAGTTGTATTCAGATATTTTTTAAAATAAAATTTTTAATTTTCTGAATTTAGTAAAGGTAATAAATGCAACATGGAAATCTTGTCTTATGGCTATGAGTGGATTTTTTAGGCTGAAACCAATACTTATATCCAATAGTTCAAAACATTTCCCAAGGATTTCTTTTTACTTTCTAGTGATATCGTGTCTTCAACATTTCTACGGATAACCCCAAATTTCTCACAAGAAGAAAATAAAGATATTTCACAGCTAAAAAAAAAAAAACTTGTCAGTGCTCTCTAGTAGACAACCTATGTAACAATGACACTTTTTAGATGAATTCAAATATATCGTACCTAACATGTCTTCACTGTAATTTCTTGTTGCGTATAGGTTGGAATGCTGTAAATGCCGATATCAGTGGATGTGTTGACCGTGTCAGTGATCGCTACCTGTGATGCTCTATTTTAAAACTTGCAGTGAAAGATCAAAAACTTATTTTGAGTGCACTGATGGCCTTTGTTGCTAGCCTGTCTGAACTGTGTACCCAGCAGTCTCTGATACCGTTGCTCACCGCGTTGCCCTCTAATTAACAGACTCTTTTATTGAGCATCCCCCTGTTACACCACAGGGTGGTCATCATATTGTATCCCCTGTAGAATGTCATTCTCATGAATAGAGTCAATGTTCATCCCTTCATGTGAATGAAACGGGCCTCGGTGTTAAAGCTCTCTTACATGCCCTCAGTCAGTGTCTCTGAGACCAGCTGCAGAGGATTAGAGCTGTGTGTGTCCACTGGCTCCTGAGGAGTCCCCCATGTCCCAACAGATAGCTCCTTTCCCCTGCCTTTGAGAGTCCAGGCCCCTCCTCCACTCAGTCCCATGCTGGCTGTTTGAAGCGGCCCCCCGCTGCTCTGCCTGTGTGGTACTAACAGCACACAGGGCTCAAGCTGCTGGACACAACATTTAGCCTCCTTGTGAGGTCTGATGGAGAGAGCAAGGCCTGTAGTTTGTTTGGGGGTGGGGGTGGTGGGTGTTTTGTAGGATTTAATTGCCATTTCTAAAGTTTTCACAAGTCCATTCAGGAGTTGTGTCATTAAGCAGTGATACAGCACACTTTGTGTTATACTGTGAGATCAAAACACAAAGAAAAAACGTTATAGTCCACTCTTCTGCAGAAAACGTGAAGGATGTGGATAAAAGAAATAAAAAAGCTCAAGTCTGTTGGTTTGTACTGCAATGTACAAACCTGTAAAGCCTCACTGATAATAAAAATGTATTTTTCACAATGGGCGGCAATAACAGTGAGCTACAGATAAACAACTTAAAATAGAGAAGACAAAATATGCCACAAAAACAGGATTAAACAGGAATGTGATTATGAAATAATGAATACAGTTTCTAAAACAATCATGTCAAAGATAATATCTGGAAACAACCTAACAACAACCTTTGGCTTGAAACTTATGTCTACTTACTTACTTATGTCACTCCATCATTACACAACATGAAACTATGCATTACAGCTGACAGATACACTTGGGAACATATTTAACAATTTATTATAAACTATTATTTAAATCCTTTATAAAATTAATTTTGGTTTTCTGCATTTAGTGCAACACTGTCATCTTTTTAAGTGAAAATGAGTCTCATGTAATGAATGAAACTGGAAAAATATGTCACGGCGTTTAAACATTTCTCTCCTCTGAAAGTCTAGCAGAGAAACTCCAGCTTGTGAAACCTACAAGGCCTCATCTCGACAAGGTATTGTTTGTGTGCTCTGAACTGTTTCACACTTATGCGCTCCCTGTACTTACTCTCTTCCAGTTTTCCTTGTTTTGTTTGCTAATTTATTTCAACGCATCATTTCCTACAGAGTAAAGAGGGATGCGATCTCCTGAGGCTAAATTTTTGCCTTGCATTCCCCCAGGCTGTGACACCGCAGTGAAAACTCCCTCCCTGCTTTGGTTTTTGTATTGAGATCAACTTGAAGCTTTTGATGTTTTCTTGTTACACTACAAATAGATGCGGTCTCGGTCATACACGGCAGCGCAGACACCGATTCACTCGAGACTTAAAGAGACTGGGCGCACTGTGTTGGCTAGACTGACTAGAGTCTTGGCTACATATTATTGCTTTACAGTTGTTGAGCTGAATGCAGATGTCATAAAATGTAGCACACGGACCACGTTTGACCAGATAATTAGCAGCTGAGTGTCGGATATGGGAATGGGAAGCCTCTAGTGTAACAAGTCCAGCTATTTTCTATGAAGATGTAAAGAATGAAAAAATATTTATTTCAGGATTGGTCTCATATCATATCATTTCTCTTGATGTTTCATCAGGCTTTAGAGCAAATGACTCCTTGCAGCAATTAGGCCTCATGTTGTTTTCAGTTGTGCTTTATAACCATGAACTTTTATCACAGGATGAGGACAGATGAGGGTTGTTTGTGTGAGCAAATAATGGTATTGTTGTCTGTTTTCTCCAGGTTCCCTTTCCCGCATGAAGCTCAGCGTCCCTCAGACCCCCAGCCCCCCTGCCCCCCCCTTCTTCCCCATGTTGCTCTTTTCATGTAAATGAGAATGCTGTTTTTCTGTTGTTATACCAAATGACAAGGAAGTGTGTAACCTTAACACTTCAACACAAAACCCCCAAATATCTGCAAAGTGCTCTTTTAATGCTGTAAGGAAGTACTGAGAGGACAGACTGTGTGTGTGTGTGTGTGTGTGTGTGTGTGTGTGTGTGTGTGTGTGTGTGTGTGTGTGTGTGTGTGTGTGTGAGAGAGAGAGAGAGAGAGAAAGAGCGAGAGGGGCGGCAGATAAAGAGAGGTGCCGTTGTTGGTAGTTGTGGTTTTTGACATGGTCATTGACAAAGTCATCAGCCGGGGTGTAAAAAACACTTCTTTTGTTTAATGTTCATTATGACTTTGCTAATTTCAGAAACCCAGAAATGTATGCTAAAATGTATTTTAAATAATATTACTCAGGACATGAAAACATAAAACCAGTGTTGCAGTGTAATTTAACCAAGTACTGAACTTAAGTACAATTTGAAGTACTTGTACTTTACCTGAGTATATTAATTTCACGGTACTTTATAATCTACTCCACCGCATTTCCCATGGAAACATTTAAATTTTTATACAACCTCATTTATCTGGCAGCTATAACTTAGTTTTTATACAGAAAACATGTTATTATATAATATGTATTGCTAAAGATTAAACTACCTAACAGTGTAGTATTGACAGAATCAAACTAATAATGTTGTAATACCAGTGATATAATATTGTATATGATTACTATAACACTGTGCATGGGGGCATTCTGCATAATGAGTATTTTTACATGTGATACTTTATTGTACTTTTGTTGATATACTTCAGTCAGATTTTTAATGGATTATTTTGTCATCGTGGTGTTGGTGCTTTTACTTGAGTAAAAGACCTGAGTATGAATTTCACTACTGCATTGAAAGTACTTTTGTGTATTTCAATTTCACATAAAGTGTCACTTATGTGTTTTTCCGTGATGAAAAATGTTGAAAAGTGCTATAATTTTTCAGAATCACAAAATGTTCGATTTCTTGTATGAATTGATTTCTGTGTGGTGTGTTATGTGTCATCCTCAGAGTATTTTAACTGTGACGTTTGAAGTGGCTGGAAATCTCTCTGAGGACGCCTTGAATGTTTTCATACAGGTACAGACGCTCTGCATCATTCAGATCCCCCGCGACCATTAGCTATAGCACAACAAAGTCCTTTGAAAAGTAAACACCCGTTTTCCACTGTTTCAGGATCTCCTATGGGAAAAGATGTTCAAAAACAAAGAAGGGCAACCCATGACAGTCATCCGGTTAAAGGTACAATAGAGCACAGTAGTCAGCCCAGTGGCAGCAGTGATCAATAACAGCAGCTTTATTATCCATATTAATCAGTTCCAAACACTTCACTCAGTGTGGGTTAATGTGTCACTCGTGACTTGTGACTTGTGTGTTTTCAGGGCATAGTATCATTTGCAGGAAACGCCCACCAAGTGATGCTGCAGGGGGTCCACGAGCTGTACGAGCTGAATGAGACTCCACAGCTTTGGGAGGAGAACCTGCGGATCAACCGACTGGTCTTCATAGGTGAAGACACACACAGACACACACACACACACACACACACACACACACACACACACACGCTTCTTTCACATTTTTATCTTCACACAATTCTTAAACACCACTGTAAAGGCAGCCAATTCACTGAGTTGCGTTAACTGATTAAAATGTCTTTTATTGATAATCTTCTGTTCAAGTTTTTAAAGTAGTTTATGTGGTAATGTAGCAAGCGTGTATGTAACAAAAAAAAGTTTGTTATATGTTACAGATTATTCAGAAAGTAGAAACAGTGTTCAGTTTAGTCTTTTAGTCATTGCACATCAGGTTAGCGGAAAACGCAAAAATGTGAAATTTGACCACACGCACGATATCTTTGTTTGTCTGTGTGCACATATAGCTGCACTGTGTTGAC
The DNA here is from genome assembly GCF_002260705.1 of Seriola dumerili. Lineage (NCBI taxonomy): Eukaryota > Metazoa > Chordata > Actinopteri > Carangiformes > Carangidae > Seriola > Seriola dumerili. The sequence goes on along the minus strand of NW_019174545.1, from coordinate 3,331,347 downwards.
GCTTTCTCCAATCTGTTTTGCAGGCAGGAACCTGGAAAAGTCCGTTCTGCAGGAACAGTTCATTTCTGTAGTTATGCAGGGGGCAGAGGGAAACTAGCGAGAAGCTCATCTCTCCGCTTCACATCCAAAAGTGTTGATTCTGGAGCAGAAGTTTTGGCTTTGGCCATCCATAAATCGGGGACTGTGTTTCAGATGTTGATTCCTTTCCTTCATGAGGATGAGGTATGTCTGAGGATGGCTAAAGTTACTGTAGCAATCATGACAGTAAATTTAAATTGTGATAATCCATCACAACCAGCTTTAAATGCTATGGTATATCACAGGAAGTGTGTTTATGTTGCTGTAGTGCCTGAGCTAAATGCTGTTAATTGCTTCTCTCCCTGGAAACTTTCCAAACATGACCTCTATAAATAACCCCGAAAAAAAAAATTTAAATGTGCACACACACAAAGATACCACAGAAAAGTTTTATAAAGACGGCTTTGTAAAATCTGCAATTTTTGAAGGTGGGGACAAATAGTGTTAGAGGTTGCAAAGAGGTGCACATACTTTATCAAGTCTGGTACAAGACTGTACTTTGTAAATGAAGCAGCCCTGCTTGTATTTTTAAATTATTCAAAATAAAGTTTTTTTTCTGAACATGTTATTCTGAGACTGTTGTAATATACCTAAACAAAATAATCATGTGTAAACGTGGCTTGTTCTAGCTGACGACAGCAGACTATTAACATGACAGAGACAGTGCCTTTGTGGAAGGTTCACTATGATACTCAACAAAGTGTGAAAAGAGGCTCCAAGAGCATTAACATCTTAGCTTTCATTGTTATGAAACGCATATAGAGAGTTTTTTAAGGTTTGCATCAAGTGAAGAGACGATGATGAGAGAAACGTTTGTTTCACAAGTGTGACAACTCAGATATTATAGGAAAGTAATAATTTACAACTAGTATCCTAGAAAATACAATTATAATTGGCTCCAATTTATTGTTTCTTAACATTTTGTTAGTGCCATGAAAACCTATAATCTGTGCATCTAAACTGGGTGAATAATTTATTTAGCTTTCTACTACAGTGAAACAGTCCAGTTGTTACCGGTTTTATTTAAAATCTGTATTTTTACTTGTTCCCAATGGAATTGTAACCTTTTTTTATTACTATTCATTTATCTACTTTGTCTGTCCCTTTGAAAGCTAATCTGACATTTCTGGCTCAGTTTCAGTTGCTGATAAAACTACATTTAGATGTTTTTCCCTCAGCTGCGTGTGTGGTGCTGCCATCTGCACCTGCAGCTTCAGTGAAGTTTGTGCTTATAATACTTGACAAATTACAGCCATTCTGTTTCTTGGTATTTGTTGTTTAAGCTTTGATTGGTAAAGTCATGTGAGAACCATCATCCTCACACAGCCTGCGCACACACACACCACACACCACACACCACACACACACACACACACACACACACACACACACACACACACACACACACACACACACACACACACACACACACACACACACAGTAGGCCCAGTCAGGTGAGGAAATAGGTGGAGTTTTCCCAACTTGGTCATTTGCAATGGAGATGGTTTAGCCGAACGGTTTTGGCACATATCCGCTGTGAACCGGTTTGCTTTGAGGATGGCTCTGCTTATTCATCCCGGTCGTAAAGCGGAGCTGAGCCCTGTAGCCCTGAACGCACCATGCAGCTGAGCCGTTTCCTATTCGATTCTGATGCTGATGGTCTCGTTAAGGCGACTATTGCCTCTTTTCTCTGCTGGCCGCGGGAAGCCCTGCCACGGCCATTTTCATGGTCACACCACCCGCGGGCATCTAGAGGTGGCAAACTAAACGAACCCGCGGGGGTTCCAAGGGGAAAACACTTGGGTTTCTTATCACGGGTTACAGGCTTGGTGTTAAAAATCCCAACAACATCCCACCTCCGACTCTGCTTCTGGATTTGTAAAGTCAAATGATTAAACAGCACAATAGCTTCATAACTTGCAAACCAGCTAAAATCATTTTCAATGTGTTTGATGTAGAGCAAAAAGCGGTTATCCAAAATAAAACACTAATGTGTAGAGGCCACACTTAAAACGCATTATCTCGATATAAAGAACTCTAGGCTGTGAAGCAGTAAGCTGTGGTTCTTTTTCTTTTTTTCTTTTTGAGAGTTTTTATTGATGTAATATATTACGTTGTTGGTTCTCATTCCAGTAGATCTCATAAAAATGTTGCTATATTGGCTAATATGCAAAAAATTACCACCAGAAAGTGGGCTTTCTGCGCACTTCAGGAATACCCTGAAGATCCCTCCCCACCTGTGTGCTTGCTTCCTCTGGCTCCCCGCGGTGAGGGGCTACTCTGATAGGTTCAGAGGGCTAATGGGACTGGCCTGCAGGGCAGCAGCCTCTCAACATATAAAGCCTCAGTTCTCCCTATCACAGCAAACAGCCGGCACACAAGGTTTAAGGAGACGCAGACGGCAGATGCGCTTTTACGCATGAATAGGTGCCTTTTGGTTTTTACGCACGGCGAACCATTAAGGCCTCGTTGGCAAAACTGAGTTTTTTCTTTACGCGTTTGTGAACAGTCCGCGTGTGGCCATGACTCTCTCCAGTGAATTTGAATCTTCACAACACGCCGCCCTGCCTCTAGAGGAGGATGAGATTGACATAGTGGGCGAGGATAGGTCTACCCACGGGCGTTTATATCGAAATGAGTGCTCTACGGACGCAGGCTCCTCAGCAGAATCTGGTGCTGAATTTGACTCTTCAGAGCCGGACTCATCGGGGGAGAGTGAGAACAGTTTCTGCGCAGACGCACCGCCGTCCAGGAAAGCCCAGAGCAGCTCGGTAAAGCCCCCCTACTCCTACATTGCCCTCATCACCATGGCCATCCTGCAGAGCCCGCTGAAGAAGCTGACGCTGAGTGGCATCTGTGACTTCATCAGCAACAAATTCCCCTACTACAGAGACAAGTTCCCCGCTTGGCAGAACTCCATCAGGCACAACCTCTCCCTCAACGACTGTTTCATCAAGATCCCGAGGGAGCCTGGGAACCCGGGCAAAGGCAACTACTGGTCACTGGACCCAGCCTCAGAAGACATGTTCGACAACGGCAGCTTCCTGCGCCGAAGGAAGCGGTTTAAGAGAAACCAGCCAGAGTTCAGCAAAGACGGACTTATGTTTTATTCCAGCTTGAACTGCTACCGGCCGTACGGGCAACCATATTGTGTACGGGGCCAGGTAAGCCCCCCGACCACTGCTCCTATCCGGTACATGCCCCTGCAGGAGGGCATCATGGTTCCTCCCTCTTCCTATCACCTTCTACCACAGACTCTGAACAACCACGGAAAGTGCAGTGGGCCTAAAGACTTCAGTGCGCAGCTTTGCGCAACAGAACCCGCTGAGCCAAAGCCTGGCCCCAAGGCAAAGTGCTCCTTCAGCATCGACAGCATCATGAGCAAACCCTCCCCCGTCGCTCCTCAGAACCCGAATCCACAGCAGAGCCAGCACAGCGCTCTCGGATACGGTCATCTCGTGTCGGGCCCCGCTGCCTGTTTGGTTCCGACGCTCCTGCAGACTCCCAGGACTCCATTCTGCCCCCCTGCCATGCTGAGCACTGCTCCTTTAATAAATGAGCATCTCAGACTCTCTTACCCTCGCTGCTGAAGCCTTTGGTCATAAGAAACTTTACAGTGTCTGTATGTTTGATGCTCTGTGAAGACACGTTGGTGTAGCTCATTTCTCAAAGAAATGTTTGAATTGCATGATATTTATGTGCGTTGACATTCAAAGTTATGTCTTTAATGAAACCATTGTACATAAGATGAGCGGTAGGCTAATATATATGTGACACTTGCTGGAGTGGAAACCCTCGCTAATGAATGTGTTTTTGTTATTAATTAATTAACGTGTGAAAATAAATGTCTGAAAAATAACTGCTATACTTTTTTTGTTTTAGGTTCTTTATTTGGCAACTTACAACAAAAATGTGCTGTGTGGTTCTGGTCATGGTGCAGAGGAGTTACAGAAGGAATAGAACAGCAGTCTGCCGAATTAGCTATAATATAAGATATAATAGTTGAGACAAAACTTCAAACTCATGTTCCAAACAACTAATGAATAGACATCATGTCATTTAAACGTGCAGAAGCCAATTTCATAAAACAATGTCGAAGACCTAAAAAATTAAAAAAAAATTAAAAAAAAAAATCTTTACATTTACACAATTAAAGTCATGATGTGTAACAGAAGAATAGAACCGTGTGTTTGTTGCAACCACAATTTAAAATTACATACCGAAAAGTCAAAAGTCACAAAATTATAAAAAATTGGAAGATATTTTAACATCTGTTATGTTATTATTTAGGATCTATTTGTTGTGGAATGAAACATCACTTGCGCTCTTTTAGATTTATAAGAAAAGATCAGTTCCTCCTTCCTGCCTCAAGGTCGCAGTATTTACCAAATTCTGGAGCGGACATAATGCATCCCGATGCTGACTTGCCGTGATGGGAGACCTTTTACTATGAGATTGCAGGCCAGTGACCGCAATGTCACAGATACGATTCCTTTTAGCATGTAAAATCGAGTCTATATGGTTATCAAAATTAGGCTGTATGCAGATAATCTGCAGGAGATGTAGACGATCCTGGTTCAAATAAAAAAAGACAACAACTTTGCTGTTAAGATGTTTTTGCGCAGCTCGCTCTCATTCCCCTCTTTTAAACTCCTGCAGGCCCTCAGTGACTACAGTCACGGACGGTTATGCCTTGGACAGGACAGACACAGGCAGTGTCCGGTTGCAGACCGGGCCTGAAACAATCCCCCTCTACCCTCAGTCAGAGGTCTATTTTTGGCCCGAGGCTCAGCTGATTGTGGGCCTTGAGGATTCTGGCCCTCCCTGATTTTTTCTGTTGCAGTCAGTTGTTCAGTCTTATTAGGAAAAGAGGGAGTTGTCTAACAGCAGAGGAGAGTTTTGCTGAATGTTAACTGAGGGATGCAGCTCTCTTGGCTTTAACATTAGTTGCCGAGGTGAGGACATTTCTGACTGAGTGTGTTTGCTTACATCCCTGTGTGGGGCTGCTGTCACTGCTCTTCTCCTCCAGAACAACTGTAACTTCACTTTACAGGCTGACAAGCTCCATCTCTGAGCCGTTCATTCACTTTACTTTTACTTTGTGGTCGGACACCACCAGCAGCAAACTCCAGACCTAACTCCCAAGTTGTCAGATCGGCGTCCTCCCGTTGGGTCCAGACGAGGAGGATGGAGACGAGCCCCATCCCGGTGGTGACGGTCCAAACCGCCCCCTTCGACGACCAGCGGCCCGGTACCAACGGGCTGCGGAGGAAGACAGCGGTGTTCGAGGGCAAGAAGAACTACCTGCAGAACTACATCCAGAGCGTGTTGTCCTCCATCGACCTGCGGGACCGGAATGGGTGCACCATGGTGGTGGGCAGCGACGGCCGCTACTTCAGCCGAGCTGCCATCGAAGCGATAGTGCAGATGGCAGCTGCCAATGGGGTAAGAAGGGAGGGGTGATCTGGACATACAGACACTGTCGTGCATTTGTTTCTACTATATTAACCTATTGGAAACACTTAAAACATGTAGAGGATTCACTCTCTTGCTTTTTCTTATTTTCTACAACTTGAATTCTACATTTTGATATTTTAATATTTAGTTTAATTATTATACTGTCTTTTGACTGCTGGAAAATGTGACAGTTAACCATGTATGAAAACAATTTGTGATATAAAACACTGACCGACTTGGAAAGTAGCAATTACCAAACTCCAGGAAGGTGCTTCACTGCTTCACACATGCCAGCAACAGTCATCACATTTTGGATTCAGGATGTTCATGTACTTATCCTGTAGCTTAATGGTTCCCAACCTGGGGGTTGGGAGCCCTACAAGGGGTCGCAAAACAACTGCCAGTGAAGGGAATAAGAAAACACAAAATTATTGTGAGTAAAATTGAATGGAGTATTTTCTCATCTTAACCTTTTCTTGTGGTATGAGGTATAGCTTTACCTACAATTATAATATAATACATAATATATAATATAAATAATTTTACTTGCATAATTTACATGTTACTTTACATATTTGGTGCATATTTGTTCACAATTACAGAACTGGCTGCTCTACCACCTCAGCTCATGCAGCCTGTCCTCATGCAAAGAGAAACTTGAAAGGTTCAGACTGAAAGTAATGTTTTGTGTAATTAGGACGTGCAAACTTGTCACCCATCCAAGAAAGTAACTGAACTCAAAGTGTCAGCAGCGGTAGCAGATAAATGAAAATAGGAAGACAGAGTGAGAGACACAGAGTGGAGGGAAATCCCCACAGCTCATTTAAAACGCTTGCTCTGAGATCTTTGTGATTGGTTTGGACGTTTTCCAAAGGAAAATCTGAAGGGAATATAATTTGTTTTTGACATCAGTCCGTTTTTTCTGCTGGCCCAGCCAAGTGTCTCTTGATGTCAGTCTTATCAGCACTTCCATCCATCCTGCTCTATTTTCCTGCCTACGTACGCCCCCCACCCCCACCCCCCCTCTCGCTGTTCCATCTGTCCTGGGCCAAACTACTTGCTTTGGGGATCCTCTGTTATAAAGCATTGAACCAAAATACAGGATAGTGGTAAATAGTGCAGATATTCTTCTCACACTGGCTTCTGAATATAATCTAAACAGAGTGAGAAAGAACAGAGCTATTTATACTGTATATGTTCTTAGGTTATTACACACAACACTGTGCAGGCTAAATGCATTTTGATGAGTACATAACTTCTGGTTTTCCTTCACGTTCTCTCTCAATCCTTGCTGGATGTTACAAGGATATACACTGACGTCAGGAGGATACATTCCTCTCTAGTGAGGACACTTTTATTTAGTATGGCTGATACGCAGGGGTATTATGGGATGCTGGTGGTATTACCACTTTAAAAGTAGCGTACAAATTGTAAATGGAGAGTGCAGCTCTGTTATATAGGCAACCCTCCTGGGGCAGATGATTTGCTTTTTACAGCGGGCTATCAGTTGGTCACCTGTAGAATGACGAGATGCTTCGGCCCAGTGTTGATTTCAGTCCGGGTCACACCTGGTTCTTGAACTTTTTCAGGTGAAGATTGAGGAAAAAAGTGTGTTTGTTATTTTTTTTTTTTTATTTGTCACAGTACCACACACAGTACCTGACACTTTTCTGCCTCATTTATGTGAAACATGGATCACTTTTTCACAGATTTTCTTGCCTGATTTTATATTAACACGTCAGACTTATGAGACAATTCTAGCATATCAGAAAGCATTATTACAATAGGTGACATCCTGGAATGATGTGAAACCGGCATTGCTCCTCACTAATATATTTGCTGTGCAGATTGGTCGTCTGGTGATTGGCCACAACGGCCTCCTGTCCACCCCTGCTGTTTCCTGCATCATCAGGAAGATCAAGGCCATCGGTGGGATCATCCTCACAGCTAGTCACAACCCTGGAGGCCCTGGTGGAGACTTTGGAATCAAGTTCAACGTGGCAAACGGAGGTGAGAAGGGATGTACTTTTTTTGGTCTGCTTTTTCAGGATGCTGGGAAGTTTTATGACTATCTGGAGAGAAAATTGAATGCCAGTGTTGGTTAAGTTTACAAATATTAATGTATGTCCTTATTTTGCCGGCAGGCCCGTCTTCGGACACAGTGATGGAGAGGATCTACCAGGTGAGCCGAACACTTGAGGAGTATGCCATCTGCCCCGATCTCCGCATTGACCTTTCCAGGCTGGGAAGACAAGAATTTGACCTGGAGAACAAGTTCAAACCTTTCAGAGGTACAACAGTCAGTCAGTCAGTCAGCCAGTTTTGTACATTCGTCCGTCAAATTTTAAATCTTCAGGCTTTTCAGTATCACTTTCTGATAAGCATCCAGTACTGATCATCTCTTCTCTGTGTTTCCAGTGGAGATCGTGGACTCAGTTGAGGTGTATCTACAGCTGCTGCGAAACATCTTTGACTTTAATGCCATTAAAAGTCTCCTCACAGCACCAGGTCGGCTGAAGATCCACATAGATGCAATGAATGGAGGTGAGACAAATCATCATTCCCTCGTATAAGCCCTGAGCTGCTGTTTATTTTGGCTATTTGGTTAATGTTCTCTTCTCTTCTCTTGTCTTTTCTTCTCTTCTCTTCTCTTCTCTTGTCTTCTCTTCTCTTCTCTTCTCTTCTCTTCTCTTCTCTTCTCTTCTCTTCTCATGTTACAGTGACGGGCCCATATGTACGTAGGATCCTGTGTGATGAGTTGGGGGCCCCTGCTAACTCAGCGGTCAACTGTGTCCCTCTGGAGGACTTTGGTGGCCGCCCTCCTGAGCCCAGCTTGACTTACGCCACCTCTCTGGTAGATGCCATGAAAGGAAGTGACTTTGGCTTTGGAGCTGCATTTGATGCGGATGGGGTAAGACATCTGGTATCTATGTCACGCTAATTTAATGTTTTTACAGCATT